>NW_026900016.1:0-133459 GCF_033153095.1 Gastrolobium bilobum | reverse complement strand
ATGGTTCATGAATCTTTTGTCCGTGACTTTGTTAACCGACCGATTTGTGGGGCCAAATCACTTGATACAACCTTTTTTGAACAAGAAGGTTTTAACATTGTGAGGTGGTTGGAGGAATCACATCTTAGGACCTTGACTGAACTGTCGTGTTCATATTCTGAGCTGCAAGTACGGGCCTTCTACCATAACCTCAGCTACCATTAGGGTGAGCTAAGGTCTAGGGTCTGCGAGGTGGAGATCATCATGACGGCTCCGGTATGGTTGGAGTTACTGGGGTATGACTTTGATTCTGCGCAGACTGTGGAATATGACGCAGACAGCGGGACCATACTTCCAGGATATACACGCGGTGATGCCGTGGAGGAGCAGAGAAGAGTCCGTGGGCAACACATTGCCTATACGGTGGAGTCCCGCATACTACACTATGTCATCACCCACATTCTGTTTCCGCGAGCGTTCAATCATTCCAGGGTGTTGGAGCATGACATTCCCATCATGTGGGCTATCTGACATGGTACTTCGGTGAACTGGAGGCACTACATCTGTTGGATGATGTATAAGGCCAAACACAAGGGTGCACTTCCATTTGCTTGTCTTGTTCAGAGGATATTGGAGCATTTTGATGTTCCCATGGGTAATGTGACCTTGAAGAAGACCACATGGTATAATCATAAGTTTGGAAAACGTCTACTGGAGCAGTGCAAGATGACAAAGAACCCCCAAACAGGAGTGTGGCAGTTCACAGGTGCGGCTGATGTTGAGGTTCCTGATGTTGCTCCAGTTGTAGACATGGTTGAGCCCGAGGTGGAGGATGATGATGACGATGATGATGAGGGTGACCAGCAAGAGATAGCTGAGCCTGAGGGTGGGTTTTCATTACGTGATGTCATGAAGGGCATAAACGCCACGCTGAAGAAAATAGGAAAAATGGCGCTGAAACACAAAAAATGGAGGAAGAGTCACGTGCAGAAGGGAAATGAAAGATTTAGACATATACAGGGACGGTTCAAGGGTGTTGAAGATAGGCTTGCTCGTCTAGAGCTTGGACGAGGACAGCAGATTGAGGATGTTGCAGGGCAGGGGGCTGATGTGTCAGATGAGGATGACGAGGAGACGGCGTCCGAGGAGGATGAGGATTAGATTTAGGGTTTATGTTTCTATTTTACGTTTGTAGTGTATATTGTTATGTAATTGACTTCGGTCTTCCTATTTGACATTTGTAGTTTATGTAATATTATGGTTATGAAATGAACTATTTGATGTTCCCATCATGTTGTGAACTGTTTACGTAATTATTGTTGTTTTCTTGTTTACCAAATGAAGGAACAAATATCTTTTACCTTCTTGTTTTCAATTTGTGTCTAATCACAGTCCAACGGGTCTAAAATGTCCAATGAAATTCAGAACAGGTGCTCATAACAGAGTTAAATGAAGAACACAAGTTTCGGATACCATAACCCAAGATTTATGCAATACATGTACATTCGTGGTTTATAACCTGTACAATACTATTTTGTACCTGAAAGTGTGTTCCCCGAGTCATTATATGCGTGTACATTGATATTCGATCGGTTCCGTGCCAAAAAAATGCGTGCAAAACAGAATGGGGTGTCAAAATCAGTTATTTAGTCGAGCAACCTATACTGGTTTAGTCGACTAAACTGTGTAATCGACTAAACCAGTACAGGTTGCTCGACTAAATAACTGGTTTTGACACCCCATTCTGTTTTGCACGCATTTTTTTGGCACGGAACCGATCGAATATCAATGTACACGCATATAATGACTTGGGGAACACACTTTCAGGTACAAAATAGTATTGTACATGATTCGTATGCGATTGGGTACGTATTACCCCAAACCGTTTGTTTACCCTCCCCGAAACTTGGTGATTTCATATTTTGGTAATATTAGTATTAGTTATGAGTTTCAATCTATCAATATGGACCAATGTTAGATAATGGACTTAGAAATGAAATGTCAAATTACATAATGAGTTATACAGTAACACAAAGTAACATCAAAATTCATAACAGAATTACATGAACTCTTACAAAAGACCTTAAATACATGCACAACATTGGTTCAGCTAGGATTAATCCTCATAGGACATTAGACATATACCATGCCTACGTGTGACATGGAAACACATCTGGCTAAGAAACCACAACCAATCATCCAATCTCTCACCCGGTGGAACAATGGCAAACGCAATAGGCAGAATGAATCCATCACCATCCTGTGACGTAGCAATCAAGAGGGTACCTTTGTATTTCCCGTACAGGTGCGTGCCATCAATTTGGATTATGGGTTTACAATATTTGAAAGCCTCAATGCACTGGTGAAAAGTCCAAAATACCCTGCGAAAGACAGCCTTATCGGTGTAGACACGTCGTTCGTCACAACACTGATCCGTATCAATCTTGAACACAGAACCAGGATTTATCTGTGTCATGTAGGTCAGCCAACCAGGTAAGATGACATATGATTTTTCCCAGTCCCCAAACAACTTCACAATGACCTTCATTTTAGCCTTCCAAGCCTTCCTATAAGATATGTTGTATCCATACAAACTTTGTACCCTCTCCTGAATAAGATCTGGTTTCGTGGATGGATCTTCTTTTAACATATCTATACAATTTTCGAAGTCAACACAATCAATAAATATACCGAAAAATTAAACCATAAACAAAAATTCTGTAATACATACTTATAATGGCTGCACAGATTACATCAGAATCCAGCTGTCTATGGTCCCGAGTAAGGCCTTGGTTTAGACAAGTGTGTTTTTTACCCCACTTACTAACAACCCAACTATTTCCATTCTTGGGCAACATAGCCCGCACATACCAGGGACAACCATCATTATGGTGTCGACACTTCATCACAAATCTATGGTCATCACTTTTTGCCACCACAGCAGTACGATGAGACTTCATACAATATAATTTGACTGCATGTTGCATTTCAGATTTAGTTCGAAACTCCTGGTACAAATATAATGGATCCCCTAAATGCCAGCCACCGTGGATGTCATTGTCGCCATACAATATCTCCATCTCATCATTAGGGTGAGCCCAATTAATGAACGAATAGTGTGAGCTGTCTTTCCAAAATGGCTCAATCTCAGAACCTACGTCCAAATTTAAACTTATCCGTCAGTACGAAAGAAAGCACAAATATATATATATGCAAAATTAAAACTTTAATTTACAATCTTACCACTGCTAACAGGGTCAACACGGAGCGGTGGCATAACCTGGGAACTCAAGTTTCCTGAACTAGTATTAGCGTCAAAATTCCCCTCTACGTCCGTATCTGAGGTGTCACCTAGCGGAATAACACTCTCGGGTTCACCATCGTCTTCACTGTCCATATCCTCGTCATGCTCATCCTCATCCTCGTCTATTTCCCTCAGTGGTATCTGACTTAAGACAGGTGCAGGTACAGATAAACCGACCACTCTGTCTTCTTGACTTTGACTTCTTCCATGCACAGGTGCAGATGAAGATTGACCACAGTCTATTTCAACATATATCTCAATAAAGTTTTGAAATTTTCGGTCCACAATTGCATCTATGACACAGTCCACATCTTCATCGTCACATATATCATTACCAATGTAGAATATAGCATCCTTACCAACTGTAGACTCTACCCTGGCGATCATCCGTTGAACGCCATGGCTGCCGTGTAGCCCCAATTTTTGGTGAATCCTCCTCTTCAGCTCATTGTACGTAATGCCCCGTTTGATTTTCAACATTTTCATTTTTCCTTCAAATTGAACACCGTTGGGGCCTTCATAATGCTTTCCATCATAGCAAATCATGGTAACATACATGTTTGGACTTGAGCTCATCTTTCACACGAATTTTGGGGGTCGAATCGGATTTTAGGGTTTTGGGTTCGGATTTGGGGGAAAAATTTGAGAAATAAAGGAAAATGACAATGATTTCACAATTACTATGCCTTAGAGGTGGTGTGATGAAATGGAAGGGTGATTGGAAGGTTCACAGCTGACAAATAAGAGAAAGAGACCAAGGGAGAAGTTTTACATTCGAATATAATGAAAATGAGACCAAGAGAGGTCTGGATATAGGGTTTTTCGCGATCTTTAGTCGACTAAATAATGTGCTTAGTCGACTAAAAGTGCAAACAATGTAGTCTATTAAGGTGAGTTTTTAGTCGACTAAAATTCACGTTTCATGATTTCTGAGTTTAGCCCATTTAGTCGATTAAAAGTGCAACTTAATCGACTAAATGGGGGCCGGATGATGGATAGTTCTGGGGAAGGAGCAAATTGGTTATTAATTATTTAATTAGGGACAAAAGGGTCAAAAAGCCTATATATATATATATATATATATATATATATATATATAGGAATAACATCTATCCTTTTAAAGAATATAAGTTTATATCCTTTTAGATTCTAACCGTTGATTTCCGTCCATCAACGGTTATAAATTATTGGATTAAAATTATTAATTAATTAATAATAAATTTGGCCTAATAAATTATAACCGTTGATGGATGGAAATCAACGGTTAGGATCTATAAACTTATATCCTTTAAAATGATAAATATTTTTTCATATATATATATATATTTTGTAGATTGTGTGGATATATATTTACTAGTTTTTTTTCCATATTCTTTCTCCTCCCGGAGAAAAGAGAGTAAAGAGAATTTTATGATTTAGTTAAAATATAAAAAATCAATAAATATACATCATGATTCTGTCACTTAAAATAATATAAAATTCGTAAATATTTTTTTCTTTGAAATATTATTTATTAAATTTATCTTTGATAATTCGGTTTATCATAATCATTAATGTTTAAGTTAATTAGCTTGTGGACAGGTCATCACATAAAACAATATCATCACAGACGTTACTGAATGACGCGTAAAGTATTTGGACACTGTCATGTTGATTCGTATATTTCTGTACCTTTTTATATAATTTGAGTTTAAACATATTAATTTTAATAATTTTTTAATTAACTTATATTAAATTTAAATAAATATTTATTAAAAATTTTAAAAATAAATATTAACTATAGTAGATAAAGTTTTATTTAAAAATAAAATAATAATAATTATAAAAAGCTTTGCCGATGTTTATCTCTTAATCGTAATTATAATAATTATTTTTATAGTAATAATTTTGAAGAAATTTACATTGTTTGTCTAGCTAGCACTATATCTCTCAATTAAAACATCACTATTCCATAATTTTTTTTTTCATTAATTTCTTAAAAATATTATTTAAACAAATTAAATGAAAATAAACTTTGAAATTGTGATAAAGTTGTTCCTTATAAATGGAACACTACGATTTCAAAATATGAAAAAAGGGATTTATCCTTTGCTCTCACATGAGATAACTTATCTCCTTTAACCGGAGAAATACTTTACCTGTTAAAATTACATACAAATATTGGTTCTTTTTAGTTGTATCTAAATATAATCGGTTTCATTTAGTTTCCTTACAAAAATTATGGATTTGATTTCTATGAAGTCCTATGTTCCCAATTTTTATTTTCCACGAACTGACAAGTGAACATGTTTACACATGAAAGGCTATATGGAATATACTGTATGATGATCACACACATTCATACATATTTGGATGATGTTGATCGTCCAATACTTGGTCCATACCTCATAACATAACAAGGTTCAACTTATGTTGGTCAAACACATGACACATTTTTATATTATTGTAATCAAAAGGAAATGAAAAACACCGGAGGGAGATACTCTTTTCACCGTCGTTTTCATTCAAATATGGTTATGTTATGGTACAATTAGGACACAGGCATAGCATGCAGAGCAGTATCATAGATCCGTCGAATAATGGAAGCATTGAATTTGGCTTTATTAGTGGACACACACATAATACACATACACATTCAGCTTCTTAACCATCCACCAACTCATATTTGAGTTTAAGGCATAAACATGGAGGAGTGACTCGAGTGAGGAAAAAAAGTACAAAGTTACAGGAAACAAATAACCAAACATATGACTTAAGAATATCAAATATTTGGATCTTCTATATTATTATTGTTATTTATTTATTTTTCATTGTATTTGGACCACCACTATGTAAAGAAGTAGAACACGACTTATTCTATTTTTTCTGATTAAACAAATGTGTAACCATTTTTGGCAAGAGGACAATAATTTGTGTTAGGATGATGTAGAGGTGTATTCTTCTCAAACTTTTTGTAACATGGGCTACTGTGCTCTCACTACTACTATTATTATTCTTTATGAAAATGTAGTCCTGCGTGCTACTGTCATGGGCAGCACCTAAGCCTGCACATGCCTCCACTTCCATCAACCTCTTCAGTTTTTTTTTTTTTTTTTTTTTTTTGTTATTTATTAGGTATTGCCATCATTTATAATTCAGTTACTTATCAAGTTATCATATGCATTAAAAAAACAAATTTCTTTTCAAGGGATTCTTTTATTAAAATCACTTTTACACACTTAGAAAAAAAATTTAAGGGAAAATTTTATCTCGAAATTCATTGTTAGAATATAGAATATTACATTAATATTAAATTATCCAATACTTTTTTTTTTTTTTTTTGGTGTGGTATTATCCAATACTTTATTAATGCACATTGAGATTTTTACAAAATTTACCATAAACATTTAATTCAATAATAGTTGAATCGATAAAAAATATTTTATATCAAATATCTTACTGCAACCGTTCACTTCTTTTTAGAGGAAAAGTTTGTATGCTAGAAACATGCTTTTATCATTAGGAATAGTACCAACATATCAATTATCAATGGGCAGATCAAACCATCTAATATCTATATTTTAAAAACTAACGAAATAGTATAATTTTAAAATATATTATGAAAATAATGCAATTAGTCTTGCATACTCGTATAGGAGACACTTGTTGGATTGAACCATGTGTTAAATGCTAGCAAGACTAAGCAAGTCTACTAGTCTAGGGATTATATTTTCAACAAATATTAACAACATTTAAACAATAACAAATAGTTGCAGTTAAATTGTTCAAAGCATAATGCTTAAACTTGTCGACATTTGACATATGATCCATCTAACAAATCGCGTACCCCTCCTCATGCAGGATTTACTGCATTATTTTGGTAATATGTTTCAAAACTCTATTTGTTCTAATATATTTATATCCTCTCATGTGGGTTTGGTCCGCACCCTCCCCATGCAGGATTTACTGTATTAATTTGGTAATATGTTTCAAAACTCTATTGTTCTAATATATATATATATATATATATATATATATATATATATATATATATATATATATATTAGTTTGATCTGTCATTATCAATGACTTAGTATTTTCTAATAATTTTTCCATGTAAACATTCATTTTACCTATGAGTATTGGGACTATAACAAATAGTATTGCTATGTAAACGTTAAATGTTGTGCCTTCGTAAAGACGTTGAATCACCTTCTCTCGACCACGAGCTTAGAAAATTAAGTGCATTTGCTTTGTTGTTTTTCCTCCCAAACACAAGTATATTAGCTTTTAAACCGAGGGTAAAAAATGATTTCTTTAGTATGAAAAGTTCTATATTGTGCATTTTAAAAATATATTTAGATAATATTTAAATAAAATAAAATAAAATAAAATGAATAATATATATATATATATATATATATATATATATATATATATATATGTACAACAGGAAAGTGACTTCCGCATAACATGCGAGAGTGGCGACACAGGTGGTGTCTGGTTTAACCAGTAAATGTTACAATTATTATAAGCAAAAATCAAATAAGTTATTTCTTGTTTTTTATTCAGTTATTTCTTTTATAATCACAGGTATAAAATGGCATTATAATACAATATAGCTTAGAGTTTAGCTTATTTTAAAGGAATTAAAATATAAAATTTTCTTTTAGTGTATTAAATTTTTTATTTTTATCTATTTAACTACTATAATGACTACTCAATACTAATAATCAAAACCCTAATATTTAATACAAACTAGTTATGGGACGAACATGTCTCGTTGTTCTGCGGGAAAGAGTCGGTGTGTCGGGGAACTCTCTTTTAGAAGGTTCTTGGAAAAGTGTGTTCCACTTCCACGACAGAATCTAATCACCGTTTTGAGCAACTCAATTCTTTCTTCTATCACACCATGCCTCCACCACCGTAATTCACAAAAAAATACACAGAAACGACAACAATTGTTTGGGAAAAACACAGCAATGACATAAAAACCAAGAATATAATTATTGAATATAAACCATGCTTGCTCATAAAATTAATTTTTAATCAAGTTTTTAAATGAGCATAGAGCTAGATCCAGATTTTAAGAAATAATAATATTAAAAGCTGTGCCATATTGTGTGAAAAGCCCCAAAACCAGGGTCGCATTCCACTTCTCTCTTGCATGTGGGAATGTTCACAAGTGTAAAATACAACACAATACATGCACTCTTGTATTTAGAGCCAACACGCTTCTTACAAAAATTAGGGTGCAACTATCACGGGCAAAATGAGAGAGGATGCATTTAATGTTAATGGTTCATCAAGCAGGTCATGAATGATTGCCAAGTTCACTGAATAAATGGTCACATCACATGCATTTATTGAATAGAGAATACCTGAAGCAATCTTGTCTTCTCTGTAAGGGGAATGATATATAACTATAATCACGCATACCTGCCTAGATAGTATTCATCTGTAGTCAGTGACCAAATTGAATTAGCTCAGAATTACAAGAAAATATGAGCTGAAAAATCTGCCGTCAGGAAGAAATGAATAACAATGATTAATGATGAACCACCATGTCACATGATAGGAGACTTAACAGAAGCAGAAAATAAATTACAAAATCGAAAACAAGATATGTAATCGAAATTTAAATAACTGCTTCAATTTTATATGCAATTGAGCTCCGAATCTTATTTACGATGATAACACTGTTGTCTGTCTCAAATCTTTCTGAGAAAGAATACATGGTTTACACAAGATTAGATTGAATTGATAGTTACTATACAGTTTTGAGTAATGAATCTACACAATGCATATAGCCTAGAAGAAACCATTTTAAGAGGTTTTTCCTGGGATATAAATACATAAACTATGTGTAGCAACTAAAATACACAATGAAAATGAAATATATGCAAAAAAAAATTATTATTTTTTCAAAAAAATGCAGCAACATAATTGTTAAATCATTGCAAAAGAGGGAAAGAGATTCAAGAGTCAGTATTGACATCGATGGAAAGTTGCAGCGAAGGTTGATGATGGTTCTTGCTCTTCTCCAAAGATATCTGCTTTGGCCAAGCGAGGAAAAAAAATCATTTCGCATAATAATATCAAGTTATCATCTAAGTAAGAAGTAGGAACATAGGATTACATTATGATACAAACAAACTATATCAATATATATGGAATAAACGATGGTGAATACTTCCATTCGAAGTCCTAAAAAGGGGGCAAGATATTCTTACACCGGTGTAAGAATTAGAAGTTTTACACTCAATCTTGATTATTGATCTACTTGTATCCAATGGCTCACATTACTAAAAAATTAAAGCCTTTAGATATAAGTGGGATCAATGGACAAGATTGAGAGTGTAACTTACACTGGTGTAAAATGATCCTGACCCCCTAAAAAGATGATGATACTTGCATTTTACTAACATCCCATCAACCGTCTTACCTAAAAACATATAACCACCTAAAGGAGTCTATTAAGCATTTTACAACAGAAAAGAAATCAGTTTAATTTGACAAATAACTTCCGCTTGGAGAAAACAAATCACACAACGACTTGAGTTACAGGGAAACATAGCTCAGTTGTTAATGCCAGCGACAAATAAACCATCTATGAAGGTACATACAGAATGAATATATGTTTATCAGCATCTATCCAATTGCTAATAGAAACCCAATATTATGTACATCGAAATTTTAAAAGTTAAAAGCTTTTCAACAATGACACAGGAATCTATAAATCTATCAAAAACCCTGAGTGCATCTATTCCCTGTACGCCTGTCCGTTGCTGAAGATTTGGACCACAAGAAAAAATTACCATACATCAACATCAACATCAACAACACCTTTATCCCAAATTAATTGGGGTCGGTGGTAGATGAACACACATGAAAGATGCAAAACGGTTGAAAAAAAAGTAAAAAATAAAAAATAAAAAATAAAAATAAAAATAAAAATAAAAAATAAATAAAAATAAAAATACACAGATAAAATAATAAAATAAAATAAAATAAAATAAAAATATATGTATATATAAATAAATAAAAGTAAAAAAGAAAGGGACAAGAAGAAGTGGGGGAAATGAAGGGGAAAAGGACTAAAAAGGGACCATCTGGAACATAGGAATAACAACGGGTCTAACCCTCCACCATACTTATAGCTTTTCTCCATTCCTTTCTAAGACATACTGTCCGCCAATCTATATCCCACTCCATTAAATCTTGTTTTACTACTTTCCCCCAAGTAAGCTTCGGCCTACCTCTGCCTCTTTTTGTGTTTAGCTTTTGGTAACAAACTTCTGTTCTTACAGGAGCATCCATGGGTCTTCTCATCACGTGCCCAAACCACCTCAATCTATGTTCTCTCATCTTCTCGGCTACCGGTACTACTCCGACCTTTCGTCGAATATCTTCATTTCTTATCTTATCCATCCTTGTGTAACCACACATCCACCTTAACATCCTCATCTCTGCTACTCCTATCTTATGCTCATGTTGCCTATGTGCTGGCCAGCATTCCGCTCCATATAGCATTGCCGGTCGTACTGCTGTTTTATAGAATTTTCCTTTTAACTTCAGGGGAATTTTGCGATCACACAAAAATGCAGATGCACTACGCCATTTCATCCACCCTGCTCTGATTCTGTGATTTACATCCTCATCAATCTCTCCACCGTTTTGTAAAATGGAGCCCAAGTATTTAAAAGCATTTTTTTTGGGTACCTCTTGACCATTTAGATGCACAGGTTCTTGGTCCTCATCTTGTACCAGAGAAAACTCACACTTCAGATACTCAGTCTTGCTTCGACTTAATGTGAATCCTCTGGATTCCAATGTGCTTCTCCACAATTCAAGTTTTCTATTAACACCCTCCTTGCTCTCATCAATAAGCACAATATCGTCTGCAAAAAGCATACACCATGGCACTTCCTCTTGAATATCTTTTGTTAGTTCATCCATAACTAAGGCAAAGAGGTAAGGACTTAGAGCCGACCCTTGGTGTACACCTACCGTGATAGGAAAATAACTTGATGATCCGTTACAAGCTTTTACACATGTAGTAGCCCCATCATACATATCCTTGATTGCCTTTACATACTTTAATGGAACCTTTTTCTTCTCCAGGACCCACCATAAAACTTTCCTTGGAACCCTATCGTATGCTTTCTCAAGGTCTATGAACACCATATGCAAGTCCTTCTTCTTTTCTCGGTATCTTTCCATTAGTTGTCGCATCAAGAAAATGGCTTCCATGGTACATCTTCCTGGCATAAATCCAAATTGATTTACAGAAACCTTGGTATCTCTCCTCAAGCGATGTTCAATAACCCTCTCCCACAACTTCATAGTATGACTCATTAGCTTAATGCCTCTATAGTTTGAACAATTCTGTATATCTCCCTTGTTTTTGTAGATAGGCACAATCATACTTTCCCTCCATACATCAGGCATCTTATTCGTCTAGAGAATCTTATTAAAAAGATTGGTCAACCATTTTATTGCCACATCCCCCAGGCCTCTCCACACTTCAATAGGGACACCATCAGGCCCCAAGGCTTTATTAGTCTTCATCCTCTTTAAAGCCTCCTTAACTTCATGTGTATTAATTCTGCGTACAAATCTTCTATTCATATCATCATACGCGTCCTCTAAGTCCACCTCGCTTGTATCTCCATCCCCATTAAACAGCTTGTTGAAGTATTTAAACCATCTTTCATTTACATCTTCATCTCTCACCAGAAGTTTTTGATTTTCATCCTTGATGCATCTAACTTGAGTGAGGTCTTTACTTTTCTTATCCCTTATCCTTACAAGTTTATAAATACCTCTTTCACCATCCTTGCTCCCAAGATTTTTATACAACTCGTCGAAAACCTTGCCTCTCGCTTCTCGCACTGCTTTCTTTGCATTTTTTCTCGCCAATCTAAACTTTTGCAGGTTCTCTTCACTGGGACTTTTATGCAAAGATCTAAAGCACTCCTTCTTATGTTTAATTGCCTCTTGCACCTCTCCATTCCACCACCATGTTTTCTTTGTATGAAATCCATTTCCTTTGCTTTCTCCCAACACCCTCCGTCCCATAGTTAATTAGAATTTTAAATGACACGTAACAACGCAGATTTAATTGAAAGTTAAAAGGCAAGGAACGCCCTCCATCTATAGGTCAGATTCAGAAAACCCACCGGCAGTACAAAATTCTACAACCTGACTCCTAAAACTTATCAAATCGTGCAGCGTAGTGTAAAACTACAAGCTTTTGCGCTAGTTGAAGGGGGTTTCTTGTATTTTAGCCTTAACTAATGTGGGCCTAGCACTTAGATTGATCCAAGGAAAACTACAAGCTTTTGCGCTAGTTGTCAGATCACTGATCTGGCAGGTGAACACATCTCAGGTTCCATATCCACCTAAGTCCATTTTGGCATTCCCCATTTCCTCATTAAGTTAACGAAAAGTAAATAAAAGATACAATTGAACTTATTTTAAATTATTGGTTAATTGAAAATAAAAATAAAAATTTAACAGTATCCTGGGCTAAAACTTTATTTTGGGGCTAAGTTTAGCAGCAAATACTAGATAAGTTGTGGTCAGAATACAAGGAACAATAGCTTGGTTAAAGATGACTTAAGTAAGATGCATTAACTCACCAAGAGAAGATCCTCATCAGTACCAAAGGCTTTACGAGCTTCTTCTAAGGATTTCGAAGAGATCCTCTTATGTTTCCTGCATAAGATTCACGGAGTTTTGAATTTGTTAATTAATAAAGATGATCAATCAACTCTTATTTTAGGATTAAAATCACAAAAAGAATTAGGCAGTAGTTCATCCACTCAAATAATATGCAGATGTTTGTCATATTCATTATTCAACCAAATTGTTTATGGAAATTAAAAAATAAAATAAAATTGACCAATGTCATTTGTTTTGTTGTCTCGCTATGTCAGCAAATTCTGCCACGGTTGCAAGGAAATCAAGATATTATCAACGTATCCAGTAAGATAGTAGTAGTTAGAACCACGAGGCAAGAACACACAAAATCTTAAGAATACATGGATGGTTTTTGTCATCCAAGGCATGTATACATCTAAATTTATGCAATGGAAGGACAGTGTGTATGCCTATGCTACTAGACTGATCTGGCAGGTTATTTCATCAAATATCTGGTTAAAGAAGCAACATATGTTAAATTTATAATTTAAACTTCATAAGCTAAAATTTCAATCATAACCGACAGCAGGACTCTGACCCTTCTGAAAAGTTAGCATGCTAAAACTACAAAGCAAATGATTTATCATTTATCCAGTAAAACCAAAGGCATAACAAACAATACCAATAATATAACAAGCATGGAACCATTATCAGTATCATTAAACATCCACTGCCTGGAGCAATTTCATAAAAAATGGAACTGGAAAGAACTTTCTTTCAGAAAGACAGAAACCACATAAATATGAATTCTCAACAGAGCAGATGCAGCCTATATGAGAAACAATGAATAAGTGATCATGCAGAAAATAAAATGTATTCAAAGTCTCAGGCAGTTTAACATGACATCTAAAATTTCTAGATTGCCATGAAAAATAAGTTATTGAGTAGCAACAGCTCCACTTAAACATATGTATTGTTGTCGATTTCATTGGAAGATTCTACTATGGAAAGTTTTTCCAATCCCAGAGGTTCTCTAAAGTTTTAGATTTCATATTATGAATTCTTGTTAGATTCATAATATACCTAAAAGACTGCAACCCTTATGTACAGCATTGTCATAAAAGTAAAGTATATGATATCTCTGTTATTAGGAAGATCCTAAGGAGACACATACCTGACTATATACATGTGCAGTAGAATATGCCATGTGATTTTACTTAAAGATAAAATGAGATTCTTTCCTTTTTTTTCGAAAGACAAAAAACTAGAAGCAAATATGTTCAATGACACTTTGAACATGTATTACATTAATCCCCAAATGCCAACATGGAATTCTCAGTGGATTGGTTACAATTAACATATATTGCTTTTACAGTTTTACCTAATTTTATATAAGCATTATATGCTCTAAGAATATTTTTTTTCTTAAAAAAAAAAAGATGACTTATTTAATGATTAAAGGAGTTGGGGATCCAAGTGTTAATATTTATGATCCAAACACAATGGTAAAAGATTTTAAGAAGGATAAAATAATACCATGCAGAAAATTTTAAGATAATACAAGTTATTATCCAGCTAGTAGAAAGAGGGAAAAGAGGATACTTAGAGCTAGCAGGATCCCTTATCTCAAACATATCTGCTCCAGCATCATAACCACATATCAACACATAGTGACCTGTCAATAGAATTTTTCTACTTAGTTGACATAATAAATCCATTAATTTCAGAATGTTAGAATGAATACTAATAGAATACGAATCCATCATGAGGATACTGACTAGTTTCTCACATCATAGAAAAATATCAGCTCTTATTCATGATTGTAAGCAAGCACAATCTTGGAGTTTAGGAATTAGAATTTAAGGAGATCAACATCTATTAGTCCTTTGTCCTTTTTTAGCAGAAGCACTAAACATAGCTACACTAAATGTTGTATAAAAAATATACATTAGCTGTCCAGTCCTGCTTAAAAGCACACTTCATTTATTTACAAGCAACACGTCATATATGAATAATATATTATATAGATTATTATTGAACTAAGGGGGCATTTGATACGTGGGTAAATTTTGGATTCCCGGGAAATGGATATTGAAAATCTTATTTACCCACGTTTGGTACAAGGAAGAGTGAAAATTTTCCTGAGAAAATTACATTCCCAGGATTTTAAAATGTTCAACAAAATCCCAATCAATAATACCACCCCATAGGTGGTATTCTGAAAATCCCACACGGTGGGAAAATATTCTCAATTTTTTCAGACAAAAATACCCTCACGTCATCGTCAACTCATGTCGTCCTCGACTATTTTGATGAGAAGAAGCTGATGGAAGCTCAGGGTAGCAACCAACCCTTGACCACCCTTTACCAAGCTCGCCACCAACCAGCAAGGCTTCATTAAGGTTGCACAAGTCGGCGATGGCAATATCGCCTTCGGCTCCGCCGTAAGTAGTGCCCCTACTGACGTCGAGCTCGTGAAAACCGTCACCACTGAACCCTACAACATTTCCATTCTCATCTTTTCCCTGGCGTTGATAGCTCACAGTCTCCATTAGCACCATTTGGTTCACAATCCCCACAAGGAGCAAAGGCCCCATCCCCTTCAACAACTACATCTGCAATTTTAATTTTAAATTCGATAAGTTTTGAATGAAATGATGGGTAAGGTTACTTTTGTAAAATTATCTCACATTCCCAGCAATATTTGATAATTAACCAAACATAGAATCAGAAAACTTGAGCCAACATTCTTGGTAATATTTTGGCCTACCAAACAGCTTTATGGTAACATCCTGGGAAATTCACTTTTCCACCATATTCCTGGGAATCAACATCAACATGAAAAATACCTTAATCCCAAACTAATTGGGGTCGATGGTAGATGAACCATATTCCTAGGAATCAACAACAAAATTTCTCCTCTGCCAAACGTTCCCTAATGAGATGTGTATGAAAATAATAACAGCAAAGCAACTTAGATACATCTTTTCCTGCTCAAGTTATAAAAGCTTAAGTTTTTCAAATATATATTTCCTAACTTTGGTTCCAAATGTTGCCAAATTTTAGGCAATTAAAGCTATGTCGTTTGAACACAAGCCCTACATCTCATTACTTCTTGAAAGAAGTTATTTTCTCCCAATATATAGCCAATGTTTCCATCATACTCCATGGTAGACGTGGATGATGGATCTTAACGTTACATGCTACGGTCACACAAAGTAAAAGCACAAGACAATTTATTTAAGATGTTGATATTGAACGGGGCAGACAAGCGTATGTTGAACGTTCAGCCGGTACATTGGCCCCACATAACAAAAAGTTAAAAAAACTTGTAATGAAGCAAAAAGCCAGGTTGCATCAGCCCTTTAAGTCAAGCGCATTTCACATAAACCAACAAGTTTACCGGTTTAAAGGGTTCAAGTGCACATCTGATCCAATAGGGGAGTCCAGTATTTGTTTAATAACTGTAAAGAACCTTGAGGTCACCACCCCAAAAGCTAGCTCAAAGGGTGGGAGTGCCCAAGACCTTATAAACTTCACATTAGTTGCACATACAACCAATGTGGGACTTACATATCTGAACACGCTCCCTCACACGAGAGCCCATTGGGCTTGAAGAGTGGACAATGCAACAGGCCCAGCCTACCTGTGCTAAGAAACGCCACAAGAGAAAGTGGGGGATGGCGAGGCTTTGATACCATGTAAAGAACCTTGAGGTCACCACCCCAAAAGCTAGCTCAAAGGGTGGGAGTGCCCAAGACCTTATAAACTCCACATTAGTTGCACATACAACCAATGTGGGACTTACATATCTCAACAATAACTATGATTTAAACTAAAGTAGATAAGCCTCTATATTTCAGATTATTAGGATATGAACTACTACAGCTGTAACTTATAATTACAAAAAGCCTTGCAGATTGCTGCAAATCTCCAACCTATAAAACTAGACAGTGTTGATGCAATTTCTGTATTTTACTCATCCACAAAACAGAAAGGTTTTTTTCCCAGACAAAATAACTGTTGTAAATATTATAGTATAGAGTAGTTTAGTGTGAGGAATGAAGTCCCATGTCATGCATATCTCTTTGTAATTCTTTTTTATTTAGTTATATAATAGAGCCTCTGCTGCGTAGTTGAAACACACAGATTTCAGTATATGTCGTTGTTTGGCCTAGATTATGGAGACACATTCTTCCTAGTGGCAAAAATGGCCTTTATTTGCTTCTTTCTAATTATGGCTGCTATTCGTCACTGGGTTCTTTATCCATTGTATGTTAAGAATGTTTTCCTCTATGGTGATCTTGCGGAAGAAGTTTATATGGAGCAACCTCCAAGGTTTGTTGCTCGGGGGATCTAGCTTAGTTTGCCATCTCCACAAGCCCCTATATGGTCTCAAGCAATCTCCATGGGCTTGGTTTTGAAGATTTAGCATTGTTGTACAACAGTTTGGCATGACTCGAAGTGAGGCTGATCACTCAGTATTTTATCATCACTCTATTTCAGGATCCATTTATTTGGTGGTATATTTTGATGACATTGTCATTACAGGTGATGATCATCATGGCATTATTAAGATAAAACAACATCTATGCTATCATTCTTAGACAAAAGACCTTGTAAGACTCTGGCATTTCTTACGGATAGAGGTGGCCTAGTCCAAAGATAATATAATGATATCCAAAAGGAAATATGCTATGCACATTCTTGAGGAGATAACTTTGTTTAAATGCTAAGCTAGTCGACACTCCAATGGATCCAAATGTCAAGCTTCTACCAAACCAAGGGGAGCCATGCTCAGATCCAAAAAAGTATAGAAGATTAGTTGGGAAGCTAAACTACCTCACAGTCACTTGACCAGGCATCTCATTTGTTGTCAGTGTGGTAAGTCAGTTCCTGAATTCTCCTTATGAAGATCACTGGAGCAGTGATTTGTATTCTTAAGTATATTAAGACAGCTCCAGGACAAGGTCTTTTTTATAGAGACAATGGTCATACTCGGGTTATGGGATACTTAAATGCTAATTGGGTAGGTTGCCGCACTGCTGGGAGATCCATCTCTGGGTATTATATATTTGTTGGAGATAATTTACTATCCTGGAATAGTAAGAAACAAAGTGTAATTGCTAGATCAAGTACTGAAGCAAAGTGTCGTTCTTTGACCACAACCACTTGTGAACTCATCTGGCTAAAACAACTGCTTAAGGGGCACAAGTTTAGATTTAGAGACATTGAACCAGCAACTCTCATATGCGATAATCAAGTTGTTTTGCATATTTCTTTTAATCCAGTATTTCATGAAAGAATTAAGCATATTGCGATAGATCGTCATTTTGTCAGAGAAAAGGTCCTCTCGAGAGATATTGTCACCAATTTTGTTAACTCAAATGATCAACTGGCTGATTTGTTCAGTAAGCCTTTGAGAGGTCCTCAAATAGATTACATATGTAACAAGCTTAGTGCATATGATCTATATTCTCCAACTTGAGGAGAGTGTTGTAAATATAGTAATATTAAGTAGCTTAGTATGAGGGATGAAGCCCCACATCATGTATATCTTTTTGTAATTCCTTTTCATTCAATTATATAATAGAGCCTCTGCTGTGTAGTTAAAACACACGGATTTCAGTATGTACCTCTCGAGTCCTGATATTTAAAAATAGCTTATTGTGTTTATAAACTAAAGCTACTTCCAACGATATTAAATTTTTAAAGTTAAATTAAAATATAGAATCTTCAACAAGAATTCAATGTACTAGAGTGGAGAATTGTCTATAAGTGCTTGCCCATCCCAGTCAGATAAGACTAACTTTATAAATATAAAATTTTAAAATCAGATTTAACAAGTCTTCTTGTAGGAAAGTCAATGAAAAGTCACGGAGATGTTAGCTGTCAATTACCCTAATCGGAAATTGAAATACAATAATTTACTGGTGCATTTGTCTAAACTCAGCATATATAAAGAAGTCATTTAGAACATGCATATCACAGGCGTTAACTAAACAAATCAACCACTTACATGTATAGAACAGTTGTACGATAGCAACTTCAATTTAGAAATAATACATACAAAACACATACAAATAAGTCTAGGCTAAAATATCAATGCTCACCCGTGTAGCCAGGGTTGTTGCAGAAGATGTCAGGGACACAAACATCTTCTTGCGATACATGACTGCAACATAACCTTTTCAGAAGCAGATAGAAATGCCCATCACCAAAGAAAATGACATTATTGTGGAAGTAAAAAACAAAATAACAGAGAATTTATATTGCACCAGGGGTAGCAAATTTTCTAAAAAAAGAGTTTGTCAATGAATGAACTTGGTTTACCTCAGGTACTATGTAAAATTGATAATAGTATTTGAGTATGTAAGTGTGGTACAGTTATTGAAAAGGGATTAGAAGAAACCTGTACCTCAATTTATTGTGGTCAACTAATGCAATAGCAATATATTTCCCAGACAATATGAGAATAGAAATCTGTTCTCCACTAATTGACGTACACTGTAAAAAGATGGAAAGGTTTGTTGACTACTTATAAAGAAACAACAAAGTCGTAATCAGATATAATGTCTCCATACGGAAGAAAAGACAAATAAGCACAAAGTTCTACTTGTCAGTTTCTTCCAATTCCAACAAATCTGCCAGAGAGCATCATTCTAGCAAGCTCTATAAAAAAACTATTTCCTAATCCATTAATATGTATTCAGTAAAAGTGCAACTGATTTTACACCCTTTAATTATTTCCTACCAAGAGAAACGTAACAACAAAACATTAATTGAAAGAAATGACATTGTAACATTTTCCTTTTCTTTTCCAATAGTTGACAATCTCAGAACTTCCTTCAGATTGATACTGAAGGGATCGGATAAAAAAAAGATGCAGTATACCTGTATATCAATTCCAGCATCCATTGCTTTCTGAAATAGCAGATCCACTCTCACTAGATCATTTGGCAATTCCTCCTATACAGCATTTAAAACAATATCCTATCAACCTGATGCAATAGTGATTGCTACAGCAAATTTCACTCAAAATCTCCAAAAAAGCCAACATCAAAATGACAAGTACAAAACATACATGCCATAACCTATAAACTGTTATTCTTTCCATTCAATCATGCTTATCAATAAGTCCTACAGCCAAACACGAACACATTTTAGGCAAAACATGTCCACTTTTCTGTTAACACCGGTGAATCCCATAAATAAATGCCATTTAATTGTGCATATGTAGACAATGTCCTCTAGGATATGCCAATATATCTCAAACCCATATTCCAACCACTCTCAAAGAAAAGTTTATATCTTCAATTTCTTCATCTACATAGACATGAGTGTGCAAAGAACTAAGAGACCAAGTGAACCCCATTTGGGTCCTCAACATTTTCAGAACATCAATTTGCTCCTCAAAAGATCATTAAATCAATTTACTCCTCAAATATGGCTTTTCAGCATTAAAATAGTTCAGAATTTAATGTTGCGAGAGCCAACAAAAATCATTTGATGGCCAAATTGATTTTTCAAAAATCTTTTGAGGAACAAATTGTGTTTACACAAAAATACTAAAAAAGCTTCTGATTATTTCAGTATTACACCGAATCACCTTGTAAAATGACTCAACACAGTAGTTTGGGTTTGCACCGAATGTCACTGTGAAGTAGGAAAAAGTAACAGAAAATCTCTGTAACAAATACGCCAAATCAACAGTCCAAATGCTGCAAAACAACAGTCAACAGCGAGACAAGTCAGAAGTTAATCATATACTTTCATATTAAATTATGATATTCAACTTTGTTTTTTGAGTCCACGAATTTAATCTGTTTTAGTATTTGATTCAGACCAATAGGTAAATTAAATGTTGTTGGAAAAATAAAATCACAATTGTTCACAAAATTAGAACTTAGAGCATGTTTATATTCAACCATAATTTATTTTTTTTAAAAAAAAAAACTTTTCATTTTCCAGTTTTCTTTCCCTTCTTCGAAATTCTGATAAGCACTTTGGTTTGTATCTTGAATCCAGAACAGCATATGCAAAGACATCATTTACATGCAGAACCAGACTATCCTAATTCCTATAATGTGTGAATCCATCAATAGTTGATGCCTAATGGCCAACTTCAAGTTGGTTTCTGAATTTTTACCGCTGACAATAAGGAATCTGTCATTTCATGATAGGTTTTATATACAAGACAAAAGGCACAACAGATCTTGAATTCTGAAGCAAACTTTAGCTCTTAACTGTTGAACTCCAAATAGAGAATGAAATAATCAATTCATTAACGTAACTTTTTATCAAGTATTTTATAATTTTATTCTAAAGAATCTAATTTAGTATGTTCCTTGGCAAATGGAAGCTTCAAATTTGAACACACACTTACACTAGGAGAAAATAGGTATTTTCCAACTGATATCGAGGGGAGCCCAAAACATCTAGGAGATCTACATCCAACAGACTAAGCAATGAATCACACAATAGGCCTCCTATACCCACATCTAAGCCACACTTAAGTTCTCAACAACCTCCCCCTCAAGAAAGTTTGGTCCAAAATGTAATGTGAAAAAACTAAGAAACCTTGCCACCTGATTAACATTATAAGATTGTAAATGATTTTCAATTAAACAAAGTCATGGGGGAGGAGAGGAGGACTGGAGATATACTTACATAGGCACAATACTAAAGTAAATACGTTTGCAACTTTGTGTGGAACGCACAGTGAGTCCCACACATGGTCGTGAGTGTGCCAACTATAGACACTTTACTTTCTTAACCAATAATAAAAGCATGAACTATATTTCCTTCTTAGTTGCATTAGACATAGTCATGTGTATATCATCTAGGATCTTCAAGCATTTCATATAACACAGTAACTACGATTTCTAAGCTTTTATAGAAGAAAAGACCTAGTTGAGCAGCATAGTTCAGCCAGTGCTTGAATATTGTAGTCGTTGTCACCCATAGTTTTCAAAACCATCAAGACACAAGCAAGGCCACAATCCCATGTATATATTTGGTTTATGTGTGGTACCTATAAGCATGATTGGGATAAACTTTATTACAGATATAATAAATGTAAAAACATTTGCAGTATACTATGTAAAGAACAAGATATCAGCCAAAAATCACATGCACTTACTTCAATGAAGAGTGAACGGCGCAAGGAGGGAGGATGGGAATCTAAGTTGCTTGATGGTTGCTGAAACAGGTACGGATCTATCACACTCAAATTATCTCCTTTTAATTCTCTTTCATCTTCCGTCTTTAGAATCTTGTTCAATAGCAAGTATATGGGCCACATTAATGACCAAATTGGACGTGTAAAATGTTCACTTTCAAACAAAGGTTCAGGAAATGAATAGAGTCCAAAGAGGGAAACTGGGTGGTCCTTGTTGTGTACGAGGAGTCTCAACCAAATTGATAGAATTGCAGTATATATCCTACCTGCAGCAGTTTTGACATAAAATTTATTAGAAGTCAAGCATAGAATTCTTCAATTTCTTTGTAGTTAAGAGCCCTAATTTCTAAATCCATTGAAGGCCACACCACCTAAGAAGGCTGGATTTGAATCAAATAAGGGAAGGGAAGGGACGGGTAATTTTTCACTTTTAATAAACATTCTCCTTATTCAAGAATTTCTGAAAAACAGATATTATCATGTAACCTTCCAATTACTCCGTATTCAATTATATAAACAATTAATAATTCTTTAAATTTAAAAATGAAAAAAATAACCTCTCCTTCTTTTCTCTCCAAACTCCTCCATCCAAACATAATAGGGGTGAATAAAGCCATGAGGATTGTTCAAGTTAAATGCAAATTTCACAAAATCAAACTTAGATGGCCTTTGAAAGTTGACAAAGAGTGCAGGGCAGCTATATCAAACTTGCACGAGACCCCATTATCCTAGAAATTCAATATTTTTTTTTCTTAAGACTTTAATCAAGGTATCCCAACAACAACATCAAATTCGAAAAATAACTAATTGACAGGATCATAAAATAAAAAATAAATAAATAAATCAATTTGAAAAAAAAATCTCAACAGAACATCTAACAAATAATAATCGGAGAAACTAGAAATATAAAAATGTTGTTGCAGGAAAGCTAAAAAATGGAAGCAGGATCATACAAAAAAATGAGATTAGAACGAAATTGTACGTACAAATGAAGAAGGCGCGTGTTGAAGACAGGTTCAGGTATTTGGTTGGTGTCTTTTTGAATCCTTTTTGTTTATTCCCTTTTCAGTTTTTGATTTTCCTTTTGCACCCTTTCTACTTCACGTTTTCTTTTTCTCCTGCTTCTTTCTTTTTCTTCCCCTTTTTTTTTATTTGAGTAAATATCTTTTTTTTTCCTCAAACAAATTTCATAACACCTATTTTAGTTCCTAGCAAATAAAAAGGTCCATCGTGATTCCTACAAAATTCAAAATGGACTCATTTTAGTCCTTTTAGAGACTAATATGGGTCTGTTTTGAATTTGTGAAGGACCACGATAGACCATTTTATTTGCAAGGGACTAAAGCGGACATCGTGAAATTTGCGAGGAACAAAAATAATATTTACTCTTTTTATTACTATTATTTTTGGAATAGTTTTTCAATGCTACATTATTGACTAAGCTATATGAATCAGATGCGGCTACCACGAGATTAGGCCTGCACCTAAAGCAAATAATAATTCAGGAAACACTTTGTTATATATTATTATTTATTATCTGGCATATATGAAGATTTCAACGCTTAATTTTAAATAGTTTTTTTTTATATATATATTTCTATTTTAATTACATCACCTCTCGTAAATATGACGTTATACATTTGATTTGTTCCAAACATTATTCTACCTAAAATATGAGATATATTAAGTATTTTTGCAAAAATAAAATTATTATTATTTTAATAAATAATTATGAATATATAGTTGTTTTGAAATTATTTACTGATTTATTACACTCATTCACGCCCGAATTAAGCGTAAGTCGTGACCATTCAGGCATTCACGTCTAAGTTAGGCGTGACTCTCAAGACATTCACACCTAATTAAGGTGTGACTCGTCTGGTGTTGACATGTGACACAAAAAATTAATCATATGAACCATAAAACTTTGAAAAGCCATAACTTTTGAGTTTTGACCCAGGTATCTAAATCAGATACTTTTTTTATTTCACAAAACTTTTCGAGATCTACGCAATGACACTTTATTTGACATATTTTATCTCACACAAACACAATTCAAATTTGCAATAATGGTATTATAAGAGCGTTTAAACCCAGAAGTCTCCGAGTTCTGAGTTTGTAATTTAATATAAATAAATAAATAAAGATTTGATTTGTGATTTAAATTAAAAAATTTATTTTTTTAATTCTTAATATAAAAAATAAATAAAGATTTGGTTTGTGATTTAAATTAAAAAAATCTACAAAAATTATTATTAATAAGGAAAACAAAATAAAGATTTGATTTGTGATTTAAATTCAAAAATCAATATGAAAAAACTGTATTAATAAAGAAAATAATTAAATAAATATTTTAAATATCTAAAGAAGAAGGATTTTATTTTTGAAATCCATTCAGAGGCTATAAGCTTCCAGCGAATCCAGCCATAATGACGTAGCCATTGTTTCGTATAAGAGACGTTTCCAAACTTTATGTTGGAAATCAACAACACACAAATTGAAAACGGAAAAGAAAAAGAGAGAGAATAAACACAGCGATTTACTCTGGTTCATCCAATTTAGGCTACGTCCAGCTTGTCTGTACTATATTCACCTCATCGCCACTCGTTACAAGTCTCTCGATTACAAGGCAAATATAAATAGGATTACAAAACCCTAACAACAGCTATTCATGGGCCCAAGTCCAAACTGCTAAGAAAATTATAATAAAACAGAGGCCCACAATCGTACCTAGCCTCTACGGGCCAGGGGGTGCTGCCCCCCAAACCCCCGGCACCCCCGGACCCCCGCCCGCTCACCTGGGAGCGAAACCCCAGTTACCTTTCTGCTGACCCCGATAATTAGGGCCCTCATCAGAATGCGAAGTATGAGCTATACCTAACACTTTAGAGTTCATGATTCGATTGCAGGTTTAGTTTTTTTTTTTATATCCATTAGTCCTTTTTTTATTTTTCTTTTA
Organism: Gastrolobium bilobum; assembly: GCF_033153095.1. Classification (NCBI taxonomy): domain Eukaryota; kingdom Viridiplantae; phylum Streptophyta; class Magnoliopsida; order Fabales; family Fabaceae; genus Gastrolobium; species Gastrolobium bilobum. The sequence goes on along the minus strand of NW_026900016.1, from coordinate 108,412 downwards.
AATGTATTTATTTTTTCTTTCTCTTAGGCATACATAATTTAAATGGCTTTAAAGAAAAAAGTCATAAAACAGAAGGATGTAACTTACGATACGGTTCGATAAAATTCGTAAAAAAGTTATATATTTTTCAATTATTTTTTATTATATTTCTGTATCTTACGATTCGATATGTTTCATGATACGAAAAATCGACCAAACGATACTCGATACATATTGTGATTCAATAACCTTGTACACTATTTTTTTTTCAAACACTTTGTAGAAAGTATATATTTTAATATGACATTAAGTATCCTTATTTATAGATGAACTAATCCACTTTGGTGCCATCTTTATAGTACTATTGTGGCAAATTTGTACTGTGTTGTGAGAGATAAAATATGTCAAATGAGATGTCATTGCGTAGATCTCCAAAAGTTATGTGAAATTAAAAAAAAAAATTACATGATTTGAATACTCGAGTCAAAAGTTATGATTTCTGAAGTTTTACGATTAAACTGTTAATTTTTTGTGTCACGTGTCAACACCATACGAGTCATGCCTAAATTAGGCGTGAATGCCTTGTAAGTCACGCTTAACTTAGGCGTGAATGGTCATACCCAATTTGAATGTAAATGAGTGCAGTATATTCATAATTAAAATAACAACTTATTGGTAATTATTTATTTAAAAAAGTAATATTTTAATTTTTTTTGCCTAAGTATTGTTGAGAAACTTCTCTTGCTAATTGCTATGCATCATTTCGTTAGGATTTATTTTTGAATTAATATTTTAAATTTATAACTAGAATAGTAAATATCCAATAATAGAAATATTTTGCTCTATAAAGGGATTTCTTCCCCAAAATATTTTAATAAACCATTATAGCATATATGGAAAAAAAACCATATCATTTCATATCTCAGAATATGTGATAGAATTATTATACAAAGTTGTATAAAATTATTATAATTATATATAATTAAATAATAAAATAATACAAATGTGAGGTGACTTATTGAAAAGCACGAAGGAGAACATTGACTTGCTGCTGTAAACTCACATTCATCGCTAGTTAGGCGGGGCTTAACTAATTAAAAATTAGGTTGCGTAAGCAGTACGTAATTCCTCTCAAAAAAATTCAAAAAGATTGGGATTTTGCCCTGATCTGACATCAAATCTCACCTAAATTTTTATCATGAAAATAAAAATGAAATTGGGTTGCCTATATTGAGGTTCACTCAAAAGACGCAAATTAGAATATAACAATACAAAATGGTATAAATTTTTTTGCTATTCCAACATTTTGTAATATGATTTGATGGGTAATAGTATGGGTCGATGTGACGTGTAAGGTCTGATAGTGTAAACTTATACTATACGTTATGACATTTTCAGTTGTTTGGTGTATCATCGTATAGTATAAGTTTGTACAGATAATTCCTTAATACATCAAGACGATGTATAACTTAATCTAGTCTAAGGGAGAGGGATTAAGCCTGATAAGTTATATGAAGTTATATTATTTTAATTAAGATAATATAATTAAATAATACCATTGTTGACTAGTGCAGTTCTAAAAAAATATATTATTTTAATATTAATATATTAAAATAAAAATTAATTTTTAATATATTAAATTTTAAAATATTGAATATTTTTATTTTTATAAAAATTAATTTATTTTTTAGACACACTAATCAATAGATTTTTATAAAAATTAATATCATATGACATTTTTTAAGAATTATATAAATTATTTATTAAAAGATTTTTTTATTACAAATATTTATTTTTATCCTATATAGTATTATACAGTGCATTATCAAAAATTATATGATATTATCTTGTACAATATATTACTATATACGATACAATGTCAAACGATGGATAATATTAAAATTCAATGAGGTCTTATACAATCAGGCCTTATACTATCAGGTCTTATCATATACTATGCATCAAACATGCCCTAATATTACACATCACAAGTTATACTATTTTTATCTAGAGAACTTATGTTATTTTTACAATTAAATAAAGAGTTCACTTTTCTGTAGTCAAAGTAGATAAATTATCTACATTCATTATAGAAATTTAATGTCTTAGATAATTTATAAGTTATTGACATCGTTTTTTGGTTGAATATTTTTGTAATTATAATTTATTTTAATGTTATAATAGTTTTTCTTATTATAATTTTTTAATTTTTCAATCCAAAATGATATTTTGAGAGTGAATGCAGATAAGTTATCTACAAAATATTAAAACCTTAAATAAAATATAATTTTTTAAATTGTGGTGTCTCTTATCTTTTAGGATTTTTTTTAGGTATTATTTTGTGAATATGACAATTAATATATATATATATATATATATATATATATATATATATATATATATATATATATATATATAGGTAAAACATTTCTACAGTCATTTTAGATAAAGTTATCTATAGCTGCCCCAAAAATTACGTCATTTTGATTAATGAAGGATGTTCATATAATTTTAGGTGAATTAATAAACGGTGTTTCCGTATTTTTTTTTTTATCATATGCATTTTACGAAAACATTGTTCATTAATTCACCTACAATTACAGAAACACTCTTTATTAATCAAAATGACGTAGCTTTTTTGGATAGCTGTAGATAATCTTATCTAAAGTGACTGTAGAAATATTTTTGTTTGCATATATATATATATATAGTTTCATAATTGAAATTTTCTATGTAATATTTTTTAATTAAATATGTGAAATGGATTGAAGTTCCGAACCCCGAATTTGAAGCCTAGCATGAACCCCGAATTTGATGCCTAGCACGAACCCCCGCTGCGCCGACAGCCCCAAGTGACTTAAAGAACACTAGTAAGTATCACGTGAAAATAATTAAATTCACATATACCAAACAAGAATTTAATGATTCTCCTATCATGGAAATAAACACGGTTTTGGAATCATAAAAAATATATTTTTGTAATTTTAACTTATTTTGCATTATATTAACTTTTAAGATGACAAACTTTTTTTCTGAAATTTCAAAACAATATTATTTTGAAAGCACAGAAATATTTTTCTTTTCTAACAGGAGGAAACGTTAAACCCTGAAACAATAATGTTTTTCAATTTTTTTCTCAGTGAAGCACTTATATTAACGAAATTTAGAAGCTGATAAAGGATTACAGGGAAGTGGATATCCAAAGGATTTTAGAAGCTGATATTAACGACTTTATTTTATATATATTAACGAAATTTAGAAGCTGATAAAGAATTTATAGAAGCTTTTCGGTCCTCCTAATATTATTCATTTTTTCGAGTAGTTTAAAATCTTAATTCTCAATATCAATATCATATAATATAATGATAAGATACTCCTACCATTTTGTATATAACTGGAGAGTCAACTGAGACTGAAATACGCTTTAGCGTTGCCGTGAAATCCTGGATATAATAAGTCTGCAATCCTCAGAACATCACGTGCTGGGTTCCGTTTGAATTCTAATTTCTTTTAAGGGGAGCGGTGCAGCTTCATATGTCTCTTGGACAGTTTGAAATCCACCATTGAAAAGGACGTAACATATGAATGTCGACTCCAACTTAGTGTTCGCTATTTTTTTGGGCCTTCTGGGTTCAAATTCTAAGGACAAGTTTAGGCTCAAAAGAACAATTGAAGCTTAATAAGATCACACATAAATTTAAAATTTAAATCGAGTTACAACTCTATTTTTTCTACTATAAAGAAAGTTTGTTATAATTGATTATTTGGAAAAAAATTAGATTGTATTGATTGGAACAAAGATTAATAGCTGATCCTTTCTTTGGATTAAGAGAAAGAGATGAAGAGGAAAAAAAATTATTTAAAATTTGAAAAAAATTTGATTATAGAAAAATAAAAGTATGGGCCGATTTGGTAAGATGGTAAAATTGAGAGTAAAAAACCTTGTGGCGTTTGGTATAGGAGAAATTTTTTCTTATCCGAGAATCTCGATTTTCAAAAATATGATTTTTACAATCAGTTTACGATAATATGTGAAAATTTAAAATTTAAAAAAATTCAGTTTCCCAAAAATCCGAAAAAAATACCTCGTACCAAACAGCCGTAACCCAAAAGTTTGTTTTGGTCACGGGTTCAAACTTTAGGTAAAGCAAATTTTGGTCATGGGTTCAAATCTTTGGTAAAACAAATTTTTGAAAAATCTTTGGAGTCTGATCATTCTTTCGGTGACAAAGCTTAATGCACTCGTTGTTCCAACGACGAGATAGCTTTTGGGGACATACCGAGAACAAGGTGATGGCCCGAGTAGGTTAAACGAGGATATCTCCATGTTCATACAAAAATAAAAATTGAGAGTAAATTTTTTCACGAAACAGTTTATATAATTTTATTGGTAAACTGATTCATAAATCTTGCCTTCATACTTAACAGATATTAAAGAAGAGATAAAACTTTGGAAACAATAAATTTAAATTATTTTCTTTAACTTATCTCTTCATTTTAAAATTTTCTTACCTGTCTAAATCTTTTGTATAACCCAAACGAAACCAAAAGTTAACACTATAAGAAGTAATAATTGGTAATGCTTATTCTTGCATTGCATATATATGCTTACTGTATTAAATAATTACGTCACGTTTTATTATGATTAATAATATAAGACTTGATAAAATTTTAATATTATGTATGTTTGATCTTATATTATATAAGACATTATATTATCATATGTTTGATGTAATGTATATTATTAAATAAGATGAAAACAAATACTTTTTATAAAGCTAGTCTTTATTTTGAAATATAATATTGATCAATTCAATACATATTGGGCGAGACCACGCACGATTGAGTCTGGTCCAACAGCAATCAAGATCTTTTCTGGAATGGATGTTGTTGAGAGTTATCTCTGCGGAACACTTCAGTGGAATACTTCTGCAAGATGGAGAGGTTGGTGCTCATTGGTCTTGTTTAGTGAGGACAAATGTAGGGAGTACCTGCAAAACACTTTAACGCTCAAGTCAGTATTTGATCAATGAGCTTTAGTAAAGATAAATAAGATAATTATACATGGGCTTCAAACCTCTATTATATAATAGTGGGTTGCCCTGCTTATGCAGCCTTAGTATGGTGGAATTTAACCCCATTGGTGGGCTGAAACGACTTATGCATGTTATCCTATGTGCGAGATACTTATTTGTGGGCTATGCCTCTTAGGTATAGCTGGAACCATATGCTTGTCCCTTAACTATTGGCTATAAGGATTACCGTAGAATCCTATGCTGCTGTGATCGTAGTTGTATGTCTGCAAGATGACATCAACAAGGATAAACATATTTCCTTAACCTGTAAGTCTTGGTTGTTGGCCCTCTTGAGTCATTCGTAGGTTGAGCTTTATATCCCGCGATAAATAAGTCTAGATAAAATATATTCATTTAAAATTTATTATGTTATACTAATTTGTAAGAAGTTAAAAAAAAACCTAGTTTATAGGATAAAAAAATAAAGATCATTGTGTATATTAAATAAAACTTTAATGAAAATCTAGATATGATAGTTATAAACCCCATGTTTATGTATAAAAAAACCCTATAATTATATAAATAGATTGCTAAATGATAATTCACTGCAAATGCATTACTGATTACTATGTTCTCATTTTCACATAATGGATTTTTACTCTCGAGTAATCATAATTCCTCTAGATTGGGCCTCAATTATCTCAATCCCCTCTCTATCTATTGTTAGTGTCACTGTCTCTGTTGTTTTTGTTTCAGGTCAGAGTCGTAGCTATGAGTAGGAGAGTTGTAGCAATCGTGCTTAAGTGAAATGGTGCATTGAAGACTCAAGGATAACTAGCCATTGGAATCCTAATTCAGACAAGGGAGAAGAGTTGCTTAGTGCCAAGTCACCATGCTTCATGTAAAATCAGAATAATCACATATCTAGCAAATCCATATCTTTAGCAAATAAGACCATAATCTTTAGCCAAATCAAGAGCATATTGGCAGATTATTTTTGAAGGATTTGAAGAGCTACTTAACGCCCAAATCACCTTGTTCTATATAAATAAGATCCTACACATGTCCAATGAGCTTTTGGAGGTTTTCAAGCCATGAAACACATAGGAAATTTTGAGGGTTCGTTGAGTAAGATCCAATGGATCAAAGGATGAGGCTAGGATATAGTAGAAAGATCCTTGAATTCGGTTAATCCCAACACTACTCAGGTGGCTGAGAGGCAGTGGGTGATGGTGGAGCCAGCAGTTGCTGCGAGAGCATAGCTACAACATCGTCCATGTTTATTTTTTCTTAGTTCTATGGAGTCTTTATCTTTCTTTGTTGTTTCTTTTTATTTAAGTATGAGCTAAATTGTCTATAATTGAGTGATAGAGTACCCGTATTGTAATGTAACCATGTTTGCCTAAACTTTGCTATGTAATTTTTCATTAGTTATTTAATAAATATTCAAATTGTCTCTAATCTTGTTGACTTATCGAGAAAGAGCTACAAGAGTTCCAAGGTTTGGGCTATAGAGATATAGGTGAACCTGGAAAAGTTATTAAACATTGTGGATTAATTAATTAAATTGGTTAAGTGTGGGTAGAGAGATCATTCACACCATAAAATCATATGAAACTTGTACTTAATGGATTCATAACTATGTTAGCCATAGAGATACGAGAACTAGTATACATATAAGATTGTGAGAGCCCATGCATATATAGGTGTTCTGATTACTGATGGATAATTGTTATAGCATTGTTATTACATTCTGGTAAAATTGCAACATTGAGGAAATTGATCTCAATCTATCATTGAATACTTGAAACTTATCTTTTTAATTATTTTCGTAGATAATCAGTAGTCTTAGCTTAGTTTAATCATTAGTTAATAACTTAGATAATAACTTAGTCATATTTGTTACTTTTATTGCTTCACCTAGAGCCGTAACTTTACCTAATCTTCGTGGGAACGATACTTGGACTCACACATTCACTTTATTACTTGTGACACATGCACTTGCGTACTTGTGTGATTGATATATATATATATTTGATTGCGAAATTGCACAACAAAACCCTTACGCAGGTAGCATATTGCAAGACTTTGGTCCATTCCATACCAAATGACATCACCTTTATCTCATAGATTAAAACCCTAGTCTCCATCCGTCGGGCTTAACATCTCACGTTCAAGCACACACGTATGAACAATAACATTAGCATTTAACTTAATAATAGACTTGTAGTTCCGTGTAAAATGTTGGGACTCATGCCTTGTCTAATTCTGATGATGACAAACAAGTAACCCAAGTCATATAACAATTTCTTGATTTTTTGAAAGTTGGTTGCATGATTTAGTGTGTGTTGAATTTCAAAGAAGTAAATGCAACAAATTATCATGAAATCTTGAAATTGAAGATTCAATATAAAATCTTAGATTTAATATAATGAGTAAATGAGATAATTCTAGATCATACCTTAAGTTATATTATGTAAAAGTTTTAAAAACTAGGAAAGAAGATAGAAAAATTTTCTTCTTATTCCAAGCAGATGAAATTGAAACAGATTTTTTGAATGCATTTTTAATTTGAAAAAATAATTTAATTTGATAAAGCATTAGAGAATAGTTAAAGAAAGTTTGGAAATTTTATTTGTTTTAAAAATTTTAATTCTATTTCAAATGTTTGATTCTTTTTCATTAAATTTTGGAAAGTTAATTTTTTGAAAAATTAATTTGAAAACTTTGACTCTATTTTTTGAAATAAGTTTTGGAGATTTTTGAATATCAGGATAACCTTAAAAAAAATTTACCGTTAAAATTATGAAATTTCCCCAATAATTAATTTAAGAAAAATAATTATAAAAATTATATTGTGAACCTTTCCTCCAAAGGGCACATTTGAAATGTTTGAACAAATTCATTCACTCCTCCTCTTAGTTTTGTTTTATACTTAATTGTTTACAAATTAAAAGCGGTAACTTCAAATTATTTTTACTTGGTTTAGATTGGTTTTTAGTTAGGGGCAAGATATTCTTACATCAGTATAAGAATAAGAAGTCTTACACCAAATTTGGATCATCGATTTACTTACATCTAATCGAACGGTTTAAATATCTAATAAATTAGAACCTTTAGATATAAATATGATCAACGATCAAGATTAAGAGTGTAACTTACACCAGTGTAAAATGATCCCGACCTTTTTAGCCATTGTCGAGAAGTCAATATGGGAGCAATTGTTGAGTGATAAGATTTGTACTTCAGGGCTTAGAGTTAATTCAAGTTAAGCATAATAGCTATTTTTGAAGTAAACGATAGAGGAGCAATTATCTAGTGACGATTGGGGACCTAAATCTAAAGGTTAGTTCGGGTGATAATTATAAATGGATAGAATATGTTTTATTTTTGTACTTGAATAGAGTTTTACTTAATTTTCTAGACTAATCACCAAGCCCAATACTCTGAGAAGACCATTAGGCCCCTACTGAGGATACAAAACTTGCATCCTTAAAGTGGGACATATGCTCCCTCATCACACACGACCCCTCACTCTGGCGCACACACATCTACATCAAAATAAGGCCCATAGGGAAAAATAGTTATACTCACACCAGAGAATCTTTTTTCCCTATAAATATCTCACTCTCCCGTTGAGAAGTTATTTTTCTACTCATTGATCTTCATTGTTGTTATCCTGCTAAATTTCAACCCCACCATAGCCGATCGTGCCTTTCACCTCTCCTTAATTCTTAGCTTTTGCGTGAGATTTGAACGATGACTCTGTTATTGAGCTCAATTCTACACTATAGCCTCATCCATTCACTATTGCATTGACGTATTTCACCCCTTAAACACTCAAACATTATAGTAGATTTGTCTGCCGTGGCGGACCCAAAAAAATTTGTTTATGTCTGCACATTTAATGATGGGAGCTCGGGGACAGTGTCCTTGATTTTTTTATTTTTTAAATAAAATTTTAAATGCATTAAAAAATAAAAGAATATAAATAAGAAAAAAGAAGAAGAAAGTTTCAACTTAACATAAAATAATAATAATCAAGAGTCAATTAAGATATTACAATAGAACGATTATAAAAGCATTCTTCGATTTTTTATTCCTTAAAAATATTGTATTATATCTTCCTTATCAATCTTATCAAATATATCACGTTCAACATAAGTTAGCACGTATGCGTTAAACCAATTATCACTTAAAAAGAAAGAAATATCTGCGAGCTCATTAAAAAAAATGAATTCTACTTATTTGAATATTATTAGAATAGTAATATATTATTAAGCTAAAAGGATAATTTTGTCAGCAAAAGTTTGAAGCCAAACTTGACTTTGCCTCAGACATGTTGGCACTATGTTCGACGTGATTTCGGAAGCAATCAAGATTTTGAGTGGTTTCAACATAAAACCAAAAAACTCACTTAAACTTGAGAGTCAGTACTTGAGAATTCCAAACTTTTCAAAGGTTACTACTGTGTGCACTTGTAGTCATGTGCACTAACATAGGTCTGCCATTGTCTCATTGGGATCAATTTTTTTATGCAACTCAATTCATTTCCTCTTGAATTTATCTAGGTCCCACACATATTATATATATATATATATATAATTTGTTGATTTAATTAATAATCTGATATAAAGAGACAAGAAAGTGTATAACAGAACAGTCAATTTTATTCATATAATCCCTCAATACAATCTCCTTTGTCTTTTATATCTTTTCCTATACAAGTATGACTCACTTCCGTGCATTTTTTAACTTCCCCAAGTGTCTTTACAAACAGAGGACACCTAAGTATCACTAACAACACTACTTCTAACTTCTGAGATTGTGGCTTACCCCGAACTTTGATTGTACGAGTTGCCAAAACTACTAAGGGAATTTCAATTGGTCAATTATCAATGCTGTCAAGAGGCAGAGGAGAGAACCCAACAGTGTTCGAACCATGGAAGGGCTTCAAGGCAGAAATATGAAATGTGGGATGAATTCTACTCTCTGGTGGCAGAGCTAAACGGTAGGCAACAACACTAATAACCTTTTGGATTGGAAATGGTCCAAAGAAACGTTTAGCCAGCTTGTGATTGGCACGACGTGCTACAGGTACTTGTCTATGTGGTTGTAAACGTACCAATACTAAATCTCCCACAGCAAACGAATGGTCCTTACGCTTCTTATCAGCCAAGTTCTTCATCCTATTTTGAGCTTGAATCAAGTGTGACTTAAGAGCATGCAACAATTCATTTCTCTGAACCAGCATAGTATCCAAGGCTTCAATCTTAACAAGACCACGAGGGTAGTGTGGGATTGTGGGAGGTATGCGTCCATATAAGGCCTGAAACAGAGTCATCTTAATAGAAGAATGAACTGAAGTATTGTAATGTAACTCATCCTAACCAAGAAAGGAAACCCATCGATTGTTTTGTTCTGAACAATAAGCTCTTAAGTATTGCTCTAGGTACCTGTTGGTGACCTCAGATTGCCCATCAGATTGTGGGTGGTAGGCCGAAGACATGTTGAGTTTGGTGCCACTAAACTGAAAAAGTTTTCTCCAAAACTGACTGACAAAAATTGTGTCTCTGTCCGACACTATAGAACGTGGGAAGCCATGTAACTTGATCACCATTTCGCAAAATAGTGCTGCAACAGAAGCTGCTGTGAAAGAAGTTGCCAATGGTCCAAAATGAGCATACTTCGTTAAATGATCCACTACCACCAAAATTGTACAAAACCCTTGTGAAGATGGCAAGCCCGTAATAAAATCCATTGTTAAATCCTCAAATACTGCCTCAGGAACTGGCAATGGATGCAACAACCCCATAGGAGCTTGGGTCGATGTTTTAGTTTGTTGACAGGTAAGGCAGTGCTTGACATACTCAGTCACTTCCCTTCTCATAGGAAGCCAAGAAAATGATGTTGAGAGACGTAGAAATGTTCGAAGAGCTCCTGCATGACCTCCCATTGGTGAACCGTGAGCTTCATGCATCAATACTTGTTTAAGATTGGAATTGGAACTAATATAGAACTTGCCTAAATGAAATAACATACCCTCCTTGCACGTAATATTTGCATCAGTAATCAGGCCAGAATTAAAATTGTGATGGAGATGCACTAAGTCTAAAAATAGTGCATTTTCAGCTTTGATTTGTTGAAGCAAGTTGAAACATGGTTATGATAGCACAGCATGCAATGATGCAGTTGTATTGTCTTTTGCAAACTGCCTTGATAAGGCATCAACAACTACATTTGAAGCCCCTGGCTTATATCGATTGTGAAGTCATAGCCTAACAACTTATAAACATACTTATGTTGTTACGGAGTGTGAATAGTTTGTGACAACAGCTCTTTAATGCTTTGGTGATCCGTACGAACAACAAAATATGATCCAAGAAGATAATGACGCCACTTTTTAACCGCTTATGTAATGGCACATAACTCACGTACATACGTGGAGGCGGCAGCCAACCGGGGACCTAGCTTCTTGCTGAAAAATGAAATAGGCCTACCTGCTTGGATGAGAACAACCCCAACACCAGTATTAGATGCATCAGTTTCTACAATAAATTGTGAACTAAAATCAGGTAGCCCAAGTATTGGAATTACAGACATTGCCTCCTTCAATTGAACAAAAGCATTCTTTGCTAGTTCAGACCATGCCATCTCTTCACCCTTGAGCATATCAGTTAAGGGAGCTGCTATGGTTGCATAACCATGAACAAAACGCCGGTAATAACCGGTTAGGCCCAAAAATTCCCTTAGCTGTTTCACACTGCGTGGCTGAGGCCAATCCAACATGACTGCCAACTTTTTTGGGTCAGCCTTGACTCCAAAGGCAGAAACCACATGGCCTAAATAAGAAATTTCCGGAAGACCAAACTCGCACTTGCTAAGTTTTAAAAAGAACTGATTATCTTTTAAACAGAGCGGGGCTTGCTCCAAGTGAACCACATGAATATCCATTGATGAGCTATATATCAACACATCATCAAAGAATACCACAATAAATTTGCGCAAGAAGGGCCAAAAAATCTTATTCATAGCTGATTAGAACGTGGCTGGAGCGTTTGTGAGGACAAATGGCATTACACAAAATTCGTAATGTCCTTCATGAGTGCGGAAGGCAGTCTTGTACACGTCTTCCTTCTTCATACGAATCTGGTGGTAACCACTACGAAGATCCAGCTTACTAAACACTGTAGCACCAAGCAATTCATCAAGGAGCTCGTCTATTGTTGGAATCAGAAATCTGTCCTTAACTGTGATTGCATTCAATGCTCGGTAGTCAACACACATTCTCTATGTAGCATCTTGCTTTTTGGCCAGCAATATTGGAGAAGAAAATGAACTTTGACTATGCTTGATGTCTCCCGAGGTTAACAAGGTTGACACTTGTTTCTCAATCTCCTCCTTTTGATGGTAAGGATATCGGTATGGTTTGACACTAACCGGCTTAGATCCTTCCACCAATAGTGGTAAGGAATTTGGAATACAAAAACATGCTGATGTTTTAATAAAATGGGCCAGAGCAGGTTATGTATCTTACCATTAAGAGCCAACACCTCAGGATTTGGAGAATTTTCTGGTTCAGAGTTTGGGATCCCTTCCACCATGAGAGACAGCTGCATAGCTTGATGGGCCATACCCTTTTGATGTCCTGGACTATCAGATCCTTCACAGAGATTAATCCATTTTCCAAGATGCCTGAATTCCATAGACATTTTATTGTAATCATGCGTCACCTGACCCAAAGCACATAACCAAGGCATTCCTAAAATAATGTTCAATTCTGCCAATTCCAAAACCCAAAGATCAGTGGTGAAAGCATGACCTTGTATAAGGAATTCGATATTGGAACACTTCATATGGCAGGATAAAAATTCTCCATTGCCCAAAAAGACACGCATCTTAGGAATACGAACCAATGGCAATCCCAATTCTGCTGCTAACTGAGCACGAATAAAGTTATGGGAACTCCTAGAGTCCACCAAAACTTGTGTTATCTTCCCTAACACATCAACTAATAACCGTAAGGATCGAGGATTCGACATACCAGATAAAGAATGCAAGGCTGCATCCACCTTATGGTCGTTGCTGAGCTCTCCATTCCACACTATTTCCTCTTCCTGATCATCAGTTATAGTATCATCAACATCGCCAAACAAAAACAACACCTTGGCTGGACATTGATGCTTAGCGGTCCATTTCTCATCACAGGTGAAGCACAAACCTAAATCCCTTTTTCGTTGCATCTCCTCTGGTGGTATTCGTCTGATTGGTCACTGAGACATCCTTGTAGTCGTTGTTGAGGGTAAAGCTAATGGTTGATTTGGTGAGGTTGTTGTAATAGGTGCTGGGTTGGGTTTCTCTGTTGTGAAAGGGGAACGAAAATTGGTTTTCTTATTCGATGAAGAGAAAGAAGAGCGTAGCTCAGCATGGTGAGAGTCATAAGAAATTGCCAAACGCATTGCTTGATGCAAGGTCGCCGGCCAATGAAGCTGAATGGCACTCCTTAACTCCGGTTGAAGATCTGAAATAAAAAACGTCATCAACAAGTCATCAGCTACCTCAGAAGCCTGATTCGTCAATTGCTCAAATTCCTTCATATAATCTTGCAATGAGCCAGTTTGGGTTAGACGCGAGAGTACGCCTTAAATGTCTCGGTGAAGAGAAAAACTGAACCTTTCACGCACAGCACGTGTAAGGTCTTCCCGAGAATGAATAGTGCCACTGCTAAACATTAGGGGTGTTCATCAACCGATCCAAACTGATTCAAACCGCGGTGACCGAACCGAAAAACCGATAACCGAATAAACCGAAAACCGATTAAAAACCGCAAATTTTAATTGGATTGGATCGGTTTTTGGATGGGTTGATGAAAACCGATCCAATCCAAACCGATCCAATATATTAATTTCCCTCTACCTACTTGGGTATTTCCCTAATCATAGCCTAAAAATTTCTAAATCCAAGACCCATTAACTCATCAACTAAACCCAAGAAAAAATCTAGTCATATCTCATCAACAAAATTTTATCTTTGTAGAGCTTCATATCTCATTGCCAAAATTAAAAAAATTATATTATAGTTTACTAATGCTTTTGTATTACAATTTTTTTTTACAAAGCCAATATATACAAAAAATGTTATTTGCACAATAATCATGAAATAAATTTTAGGATTTTCAAAAAATCTAAAATCGATCCGATCCAAACCGAAAAAAATTGGATTGGATCGGATCGGATCAGATTTGGAAAAAAATCAAAACCGAATGGATGATTATATGATCAAACCGAAGGGATTGGATCAGATGATTTTTGCTTCCAAAATCGATCCAATCCAGACCGCGAACACCCCTACTAAACATCCATTGGTACCAAGACGCTGCTGCTCCTTCCATCTTAAGTCCCGCAAGTTGTACCTTCAAATCCTCTGGTGTTCTTTGAATCCGAAAGTACATTTCGGAGCGAAAAATCCAATTGTGCGAATCTTGTCCAATAAAAGTGGGTATTTCCATCTTCACTGTCTTAAGAGCTGAACGATGATCTGGTTGTTCTCTCGAACAATCTGCATGGTGAGGAACATGAGTGTTACCTTGCGACCCATTGGACCCAAATAACAACAGGTCCCTTAAGCGCGCCTCCATCGCTGCAAAACGAGTCTCCACGCGTGCATCGAGAGATTCTGTAATCTGATCAATGCGTTGATGGATCTCTTCTGCCAAATCTTGGACTCGCATCCTGGTTGTTGAGTTGCAGAAGTGAAAGCACCAATTGATAGAAGGAGACAAGAAAGTGTATAACAGAACAATCAATTTTATTCACATAATCCCTCAATACAATCTCCTTTGTCTTTTATATCTTTTCCTATACAAGTATGACTCACTACCGTGCATTTTCTAACTTCCCCAAGTGTCTTTACAAACAGAGGACACCTAAGTATCACTAACAGCACTACTTCTAATTTCTAGAAGTGTCTTTACAAGTAGAGGACACATAGTCCTTGGCCCATAATGGAGCGGACTTGGGCCTCATAGATTTCCTTAGTGTATCATAATCACAATCTATCCAACAAACTTAAGATTTTTGTCTTTATCTCAAGTGAAGAAAAAACCTCTATTTAAGCCTTAGGGGGCGTTTAGTAGAGGAGAAAATTTTTTTATTAGGGAAATACAATTACTAGAAAAATGGTGAGAATGTGAGTTTTCTAGGAAAGTTAAAAAAAAGTTATTTGGTAAGTCGAAATATTACTGAGAAAATTGATTTAAGTTTCCTGAGTCTGTGTTTGGTTGAAGGTAAAATATTGCTGGGAAAATGAAGTTAAATTACAAATATAACCCCATCTTTGGTAAGAGTTTAATATTGTTGGAAAAATGGAGTTAAATTACAAATTTACTCAAGGCTATTTTTGACACAAAATTCAAATCTCCTTTTTCATTTACATAGGGAAGTCACAATACCACCTTCTAAGTGGTATTTTTGTTTCAAATTTTTACACATGAAATTGAATCATAGTTATCCAATTACCCCAGCAATTTTTTTTTTAAAATACTACCAAACATAGTATTTTGGAATATCCATTTTTACTTTCCCATACATCCCAAAAGAATCTTGCTACCAAATACCTACTTATTTAAAAAGGTTATGCAAGAAGCTCACGTGAGACGACAATTCTCACAATTATTGTGCTAAACACTTTCCGTGAAGAAAAAGCATAGAGTTGAAATAGGAGATGGCATTGGCGGGATCAAGATGCACAAAAAATGAGCTTTAGAAAAAGTAGCTGCCAAGCACAAACCAAAAAGTCAAGGTTAGAGGTGCCTCTGATTTCACAAACGGTTATAATAACTGTTGCTTTTTTCACTCTGCTTTAACTAATCCATTGTCAAAAAAATAATGTGCGAGCCGTTGGAGGCACTTTGGCTTTTAGCACCACGTTGGTTTGTACATTGGATTTCAACGGAAAGTAGTGGAGAATTTTGAATTTAGACTGTTGCGAAATCCATTCACATGGCTGCAAAGAAAAAGAAAAGGGAAAAATGTCAATGGATTTATGTTAGTCTTCACTCTTCATCGTATAGAATGAGACAAATCTTTCAGTTTTTTCAAATTAAGTTATTTTAAAAAATCGACTAAAATAATTAAAACTTCTCTATAAAATATTTTGTTACATTCTTTTTCGCATAGATCAATGTACTGTCGTGTGCATCTCGGTATGAAAATAAAAGTATATCTCAGATAATTTCTTATGTTGAATTCACCAACTTAAAAAAACATAGAAAACTTCAAATCACAATTTTTGTGTGTGGAGAAAAGTAAAAAATCCAAATCACTATGTAATTACAATATTAAATGCAAAACTTGTAAATTGTAATGTTTTATCAAGTTTTTATATTAAAGTAATAATGTATCAATTGTATATTATGATGCAAATTATACATAATTTGATGATTTTTTTTCCATGGTCTTCCCACTTCAAGTTCGTCATTTCCCCAGTTTTGGCAGACCTATGACGAAGTAGGCCTTCTTTATACAATTAAAAAGACATAATTTTTACCGAATATCACAACAATTCCTGATTGTTAGGCAAATTTTATGCTCATGCAAATGCAATCAATAGTTGTTGCGGATTTTTGTCACGTAACATGCACTTTTCAAGGAAGACGATAGAGAAGAAATGGTCGGTGCCATGTACTGTACCTATAATATAATATGTATTAACAAAATTTAAACAGTTAAATAAAGACTTATAAATGCAGATTTTTTTTAGGGATTGGGTCAAATTTAATGGGCCAAATTTATTATTAATTAATTAATAATTTTGATCCAATAAATTATAACCGTTGATAGACGAAAATCAACAGTTAGAATCTAAAATTATATAAGCTTATATTTTAAATAGATGTTATTCCCTTTTTTTAATACAATAATAAGAATTGAATATATAACCTACTAATACAAATTATTCAAACTCTTCACTACTAGACTAGACTTGGTCCGAAAGGCCAACCCACCAACGTAATTTTATAATTAAATTAAAATTTCGTCATTCTTTTTTTTATAATTAAATAACTCGTTATACAACAGTAACTAACCAACAAAAATTATGATAATGAATGTACAAGTGTTAAGTAGGCACAAATCAATTTTTTTAAATTCTAATCTCAAAAACAATATAACCGAGGCACTTTATTTTTCAAGTTACTAACAGTAGAATGTTGATGAGTAATTTAAGTAACATGTATATGGCCAAATTCTTATATTGCAAAAAAATAAAGGGTTTGTTTTTTCTGCAGTAACTCCAATACGACATCGTTTTGGGACAGAAATCATGATGTTTTGTAATTTTAATTTATTTCAGATTATTATAGTCTTTTATAATTATAATTTTTTAATATCTTAATCTCAAAACGATGTTGTTTTTGGAGTAAATATAGATAATTTATATGCAATAATTGCAGAAATATTTTTCTGAAAAATAAAATAAAAATCACGAGCCTTATTTGACTCATGAAAGAGGATTGACATGTATCCAAAAAAAGAAGTGATTGATACTTACACAAAACAAAACCTTCAAGGGTGTTTGTTACAAGGTTTTTTTTTAAGATTCTCGGGAAACTGAAAGTGGTAATCGTATTTATCCACGTTTGGTACAAGTTTTTTAAAATTTTCTCGGGAATCTGATTTTCCCGGAATTTTATTTTATGTGTAATTTTTTTTTGAAAATACCATCCAGGAATACCATTAGAGGGGTGGTATCTAGGACTTCTATGGCAAGAAAAAATTTAATACAACTAAATATAGTATCAAGAAAATTAACCTAATATTTTCAGGAATATTTTAGTTTACCAAACAACTTTTTGGTAACATTCTCAGAAAACTCATCTTCCCATCATATTCCTGGAAATCATGATTCCTGGATAAAAAAAAATTTCTCCTCTACCAAACGCCCCCTTACAAATGTTACTAAGGTTGATTTATCGTCATCCGGCTTTTTTTTTTTCCAATCAACGGTTGGCTTGAATTTTGTAAGCTAATTATGTTTAAGTTAAGTGAAGTGCATATAAATGTAATGACTTATTAATTCAATATTTTAAAATTTTGGGTTGATATATAATGTCGGACCCACTTAGTATATTTGATTTACTTAGCCCATTGATAGTCCTTGTCACAGACTCCTCCCTAACCCTCGTGACACATCGAGGGAATGCATTTTTTTCTCAAGAGGATTGAATTCTACTAATAGAAGTGTTTTTTTTTTACATAAATTGACTAGAGGTGTCGGGTTGTTATGACAAAAATACATCAATACGAATATGATATGAATTTTTATTCTAGTCAAAAGTTTCAACACGAATACGACTCACAAATTCTGTGAGTTGACACGATACAAATAACATGTAAATTGAAATTTATGGATTCTTGGCACCAATACAAATAACTTTTTGTACGAGTTGATACGACACGATATAAAAACATATTACATAACTACCCTTACATCATAAGGTGCAAATGGATGTGGTTGTACATGTTTGGTCAAAACGGTAAATAACTACACAAATACGGGTCAAATATATGTTTGCGTATTGATATGCAATACGACACGAATTTTACCGTGTTATATTTGCTATTATAAATACTACCTAATTTAAGTATGGGTCAATCCATATATAAATTTTCATATCATATTTCTACCGTCTGGGGTCAAAATTCACACGAATCAGTTAATTATGGGAATCGGATTGTGTGAGAAGCATCGTTCCCGGAAATGACAATAAAAACAAAATTATAGGATATTTTTTTGTTTGATATTTTGTCTATGTTACGAGGTTTCCTATAATATCTTTATTTGTGGTGCTTTTTTATCTCCACAAATGCCTTTCTGTAATTTCAAGCTACATACATTCGTTTTTTTTGTTTTTTGTTTTTAATATTTCAATCGATTTATTATTTTGCGAGTAATTCATTCAAAATGAATCTCAGAATTAAGATTTTAAACTCTTTCCAAAGACGATATTGAGACAAAATTTGTTTTTCTTTTTATAGGAAAAAAGTATTTTTTTTAATTAGATAATATCATATTTAAATTTTTTACGATATTTTGATAATTTTAAAAATGACAAAAACTCCAAAAGTAACAATTTAATACTTTTAACAGAAATTTTAAAAATTAGCATCCTAAAAAAGTTTAAATATTATATTATAAAAATATCTTCTTAATAAACTTATTGAAAACATATTATAAATTTAGCGATTAATATTTCTCATATTACAAGAGATAATTTATTTTCTACACATATATAAAAATGTATATGATCTATTTTTCTCTCTCTTTTTTCTCTTTATATATCCCCCATATGGATTCCACATATTTTTATGTATGTGTAAGAAATAAAATTATCTTCTATAATATAAAACACATTGATACTATAAATTTATGTCTAACTTCAAGTTTACTCACTACTTAAAGTCATTCTTTATAAGTTTTAGTTTAATAATGATCTTCATTTTATTAACTAATTAAGAAATTTTTGGAAAAGACTAATAACTTGGAATCTAGCATGGTTAAAGGAAGAAGATTATGTTAGAAAGTGTGAGGCAACCTCTGTCAATGTCTAACTGCTCTTTAACGGCCATATTTTAGTTATTATAAGTTGTAGTAGAATTTAAAAATGAGCAAAGCTGACTGCGCAAATTACTGGATTGCCCTTGTTCATTTGATAGTAATTGATAGCAATACGGGTTTACCCATGAATCGTATGGTCCGGAGCCAAGGCTTCATATTAGTAGCATCATTGCAGTGTGTTTTTGTTGAAGTAAAAATAAATTAAAAGATGCTTCACCAAAAAATGAATAAATAAAAAAATGTAGTTGTGACTTGTAAGGATTAGGAGGCGAAAAGCTACATTTCTTTTAAATTTGACTGGTCGTTAATATCAAAACATAAAACATTGTTATTTTAAACTAATATTACATGGGATATGAAACATAACACCAAACCATTTTCTAACAAATACAAAAAAGAAAAAGAAAAAGAAATCTAATAATATTTCCCCTTTTTTGAATGTAATCAGTTACATAAAATATTGTATTGATCGCATGGGATGATAAAGTGGGTTTCATGTATTAATTTTTTTGTGCCATTTAGATCGTCACGCATATGTCTAAATTATTTTGATGGGAATATCCTTTAAATTTCACCTCTGAAATATTCTATGGCACTGAATATTTTACCTGTTAAAGAAATGATAACATGCTTAAATTCAATGGATGAGCTAACTAAATTGCTTTTAAGAAAACACAAAAGTAGTTGACAACTAAGAATCATCCAAGGATTTGCTTTTATTTGGGGTTTAAACCTGACCAAATCAAATTAATGAAATTATTAGAATTTTTGGGAGCCAGAGGCAACTCACCTCCCCTTGAAGGATTAATTTCATATTTCTTCCGATGTCACTGATCTAATAATGAGTAGCTAACTTTAGAAGTCATACTCCAAAAACAAGATAATTGGAGAAAATTGTGTGAGAATACTTTCGAATTATCTAAAAAAAAATTGCTTTTAAAAAAGTAAGGGGAATAATTTACTAGTTATATTATATGGCAGGATAATAGATCAATTTTTTTTTTTTTTTATATATGATGCTGTATATTTATAAGCTCTTAAATTCGGAGTTAAATAAGGATGCTACCCTTTTTAAGGCAGCTGAACGGAACAACAATTCAACGGTGATAAATGACATAAAGAACTTTGATGATAGGAGTTGGCAGATATGGACAAGATTAAACTAATTATGGCCTCATTATGGTGGCATTTTTAATCAAAGTTATACATATATATATTCCAACCAATTCATGAAAATTCAATTAAAGGTTGAATAAAAGGTTCAATTAAAAATTCAATTAGTTTAGCGGTAAGTGCTTCCAAGCTTGTAAATATTTTATACAAATAATGTAACTATTATTCATAATTGAAAAATATAAACATTATCCGTCCACATAAAGGTTTGTTTTCCTCTTTAATTAGTATTACAAACTTGACTAAGTCAATAAGAGAGTTTAAGATAACATTTTCAGGAATTTTATTGATTTATTTATTTTAATCTGGAAACAATAAATGATTATAAGTAATATTCGGTAAAAATGATTTATTTTTCTCTTTTGGAAAATAAATCGATTGTTTAAGAACACAAATTGATAAAAATAAGAAATAATTATTTTATTTTATTTTTGTTCTCATAACGCACTATTTATTAAATAACGACGAATATGTTATTGACATTATATACACACTTATATACAAAATAAATTATGTTATTAAATATGTATTTTTTCTAAGAATAAATACCTTTTTGGTCCTCAGCAAATTTTACGACGTCCGTTTTAGTCCCTAGCAAATAAAAAGGCTTATCGTGATCCCTAAAAAATTCAAAATGGACCCATTTAATTGAAATTTTGGTCCCTCACAAATTCAAAAAAAACTCATATTAGTCCCTAAAAGGACTAAAATGGGTCAATTTTAAATTTTTGAGGGACCACAATGGGCCTTTTTATTTGCTAAGGACTAAAACGGGTGTTGTGAAATTTGCTGAGTACCAGAAAATGTATTTACTTTTTTTCTAAACTAAAAACATAAATAAAAAATGGGTAGATATTGTAACAACCAATTAGGGTTAGTACTAATCAATTTCACCGTTACATCGATTATGTTGATCCAGCAGTTATATTTACTTTCATCTTTATACGGTTATGATTCTCCGTATTTAAAGTTTTACATTTAATATGAGAAATCATAACCGTACAAAGATAAAATAAATATAAAGTATTAAATATGGAGAATCATAATCATACAAAGATAAAAATATAATCGTTGGATCATTGATTGGTAATAACATTAATAGTAAGCTAATTGATTGTTACAATATCATACCCCATGAATTTTTTTTTTTTTTTCAAAAACAATTCGACAATCGTCACCGAACTCAAGCATGCAAAATCTTCTTAAACCATGACATTCCATTAGGATTAAAGTACTATTTTCGTTTTAGTAGCAACAAATTAATGATCAAGGCCTAATAATAGTTAACGGCAACGAAAAGTAAAGGCCAAGAAGGTAATTAAACATTCTCAGCGTCTTTTAGCTTAGCACCCTCTGCATACAGCCACAACAGGGTTCAAATTTTTATATTGTTATTTTGAACGTACACGGTGCTCTGAGAGACGTTGCTAATTCGCACTTACCTTTCGAGATTCAAACTTCAAATAATATTTGTTTGCAAGAGAGAGAGAGTGTGTGTGTTGTGTTGTGTTGTGTTGTGTGTGTTCTCTCATCTCTGCTGTGAGTGTCTCACAATCCTTTTCGGAAAAAGCCGCACATCTTTCATCATTACATCGTCTTTTTTCATGAAACAACCTTTGCGGTCCCTTCATATATATCCTTAGACCTTAAACCAACCTCACATTTCACTGTTATGTCTGAGGGCCATGTTGTTGGAAACTTCTCTGGGTGAGTAGTGACTACCTCTTTTACCTTTTAGGACTCAAATTTTTTTTTTCTTCCCGTTGTGAAAAGTTGTCAAAGATGGATGCTTTATCAAAGAAGACTGAAAATTCACCAAAGAAAAGAGATGGGTTTCAATCTTCTCTCACAAACTCGAGTGCAGAGTCTAGAGAAACCAGTTTCAGTGGATCGAACTCCTCTGTCTCTATTGAAGAAGCAAAAGCAAAAGGGTCTTCTTCGCCTTCTCCTCTTGGCTGGCCTATTCTCAAGGCTACAGTCTCCAATCGCTTAAATTCTGATGAAAAAGAAAATAAACATAAATCTCACTTAGAAGATTCAAAATTTACCAGTATCGATTTCAAAATGTCAGGTTAGTTTTTTTTTTAAAAACTTTTTTTTCTTAGTTAAATTGGTTGTAGTTAATCATCCATTTTAGTGGGTGAAGTCATTAGTATCCATTTAGTTGTTGTCTTATTAGATTTCTTTTTAACTGAAACAGAAGCTGATATGATGAAGGAAAGGTTTGCAAAATTGTTGCTTGGTGAAGATATGTCAGGTTCTGGAAAAGGGGTTTCCACTGCTTTGGCCATCTCAAATGCCATTACTAATCTGTGTGGTACGCTTTTTCTCTCTTGCATACACTGAGATAGGTTCATGTTGTTGTAAATTGTAATTGAGGAACTGTTTTGTTTGTCTAACTTGACAAAAGCTTCAAATTTCTGTTTTTGGTATAAATTTAAGTTGTATGATTTATGCAATTTGGATTTTGTGCTACATGTAGCCACGGCATTTGGGCAATTATGGAGACTAGAACCTCTACCTTCTGAGAAGAAAGCAATGTGGCATAGAGAGATGGAATGGCTTGTTAGTGTTAGTGATCACATTGTTGAATTAAAACCTTCTTGGCAAACATTTCCTGATGGAAGTAAGCTCGAGGTAAAATTTGATCAAGTCCTTAGCCCCAATGCTGAACTCTGATTTTTTTTATTTTTTTTTTCAACAAGGGGAATTATGATGTTTCTAATCTGTTGCATTCTGCAGGTAATGACTTGCAGGCCCAGGACAGATATTTTTATCAATCTTCCAGCTCTTCGCAAACTTGACAACATGCTTCTCGTGAGTACTTAATCTTATTCTTTCATGATACAGTAGTAATTTGAAGAGGCATCATTAACTGATTGAGGTTGTATTATTGTACATTTTCTTTTATCACAGGAGATTTTAGATAGTTTCACCACTACAGAGTTTTGGTACGTTGACCAAGGAATTGTAGCCCCAGATGCAGATGGTTCAGCCTCTTTTCGCAAAACAATTCAGAGGCAAGAAGAAAAGTGGTGGCTTCCCGTACCTCGTGTGCCCCCTGCAGGTCTCAGTGAGAACTCAAGAAAGCAGTTGAATCACTCTAGAGAGTGTGCAAACCAAATACTAAAAGCAGCCATGTCTATCAACAGCATTGCTTTGGCTGAAATGGAAGTTCCCGAATCATATTTGGAAGTCCTGCCTAAGGTCTAAATTCTAACATAAATAAACTTTTTCTTTATGTCAATTATATGATTTAAGATAAATGGCCAAACATATTTCATTCATGAATTGATGGCATTGTCTTGAATATTAATATGGGTTTTCACTAAAGAGTACTTTCAACATGTCCTGGCTTACAGAATGGAAGAACTTGCTTGGGGGATTTTGTGTACCGTTACATCACATCAGATCAATTCTCCCCGGAGTGTCTACTTGACTGCTTAGACCTCTCCTCTGAACATGTTGCACTAGAGATTGCTAACCGTGTGGAAGCAGCAATTTATGTTTGGCGTAGAAGAGCTCACTCCAGACCCTCACCTAATCCCAACCGTTCAACAACAAAGTCATCCTGGGAGATAGTTAAGGACTTTATGGTTGATGGAGATAAGAGAGAACTACTAGCTGAAAGAGCTGAAAACATTCTAATTTCCTTGAAGCAGCGTTTCCCAGGCTTAACTCAAACTACACTGGATACCAGCAAGATCCAGTGCAACAAGGTTCCATGCATCTCTTTTTTTATCCATCTATATCACTCACTTGATAAAACTGTTTCTTTGTGACTGAAATGTCATGGATTTGAAATCGGATAATAACTTTTTGCAAATATGTAAAGATAAGACTGCGTATAAGGATTATTCTTAACTCTACCCTCACTAGTCGGGTTTTAAGGGGGAGTGGTTTACATGATAACTCACTAGTCACTGCCCTTTATGCATCTCTTCTTTTATCCATCTATATCACTCACCTGATAAAACTGTTTCTTTGTGACCGAAAGGTCATCTTTATGAATCTCTTTTTTTATCCATCTATATCACTCACCTGATAAAACTGTTTCTTTGTGACTGAAAGGTCATGGATTAGAATTCAGATAATAACTTTTTGCAAATATGTAAGGATAAGACTGCGTATAAGGATTATCCTTAGCTCTACCCTCACTAGTTGGGTTTTAACGGGGAGTGGTTTACATGATCACTCACTCACTGGTCACTGTGCTTTATTGCAATATTTTTCTCTCTTAGCCTTCTTCAACACTGACACATTTCACTCAAACATTTCAGGATGTTGGAAAATCAGTACTGGAGAGCTACTCAAGAGTTTTGGAGAGCATGGCTTTTAATATTGTGGCCCGTATTGATGATTTGCTATATGTGGATGACTTGACTAAACATTCAGAGAAATTTGCATTGGTTTCAACTGTTAACATGGTTTCTCAGCAAAAGGTTTCACGTCCATTCTCAGTGTCTGTCTCAGGCACACCACACAAAGCAGCAGTTTCACCTGTGCCACTAATTAGTCCTGCAAGAGTGGAGAGAACTCCTTTCCTCAACAACAATAACAACTGCATTAAACCTCCTCGTCGTGGGTTTGGGGTGAGAAGAGTGTTGTCAAATTATCTTGGAGTAGAGACAAAAACAAAGGTATGTAGCAATTCAACTGAGGTTAATTGTTCAAACACAAATGGCAAGAAAACAGAACACCCAGAACAACGTCAGAAGGAATCTTGTGCCCTGAAAAACAAGACAAAATGACTAGCGAGGTTCTCCATTGAAGCACTCATTATGCTTTACATGTGACACTGAGTTTAGTAGGAGATTCGGTGGAGCACAAACTCTTGTAAACATTTGTGATTTTTTTTCTTGTTTTACATTTGTATCATTTACGAATATTTGTTGGTAGTTGAGAATTCAAATTCATAGTTATTACACTAGTCTCTTACTGAAATCTGAAGCAGTTGGTATATTCATATTTTTGAATTTAAATACGCTGGAAATCACATTGACATTTAAAAATGTTATTTCGTCAATTAATTCAAACCTATCTATGCTTTTGTAGCAATGTGTTGAAATCATTAAATACCAAACCAAATATAGATTGATTGTCTTTAGTTTAAGATCATATATTCTTTAGAACATTAAGCTTCCCATACGTATTATGATGGGACAAATGGGGAGCTTTGCACAATTTTGCTTGGAGCATTAGAATGGTTGATAAAAATCAAAAGTTTAAATGCAAATGAGAGTAAAAATTTTAAAGATTAACCTTTGGTAGTGTAAACATCAAAGCGCGTTTACAGAAAGATTACGAGGTTACCCCTTTTAAACGCTATTCCTAATTGTCATGTTACTTACGGATCAGGGTGTTCGTGGTCTGGATTGGATCAATTTTTAAGGAGTGAAAATCATTCGATTTAATTCTTTCGGTTTAATTTAATCATGTAATCATTCATTCGGTTTGCATTTTTTCCAAATACGATCCGATCCTATCCAATCCAATTTTATTCGATTTGGATTGGATTAGTTTTCGATTTTTTGAAAAGCCTAAGATTTGTATAATGATTATTGTGCAAATAACATATGTATCGACTTTGTCAAGTTTGTATGATGATTATTGTGCAATCTAGAGGTATTGTACAACAAAAAATTAAATTATCATCTTTTACTTTAAACAAAAAATTTATAATATAGAGGAGCTGCGGTACAACAATAACCCATGTAATAAAAATATATTATGTATATTATAAAAAAAAAAAGTTAAATAGATCAATTACAACCCACTTTCTCAAACATGGAGTCAATGGGTCTAGAATTTATAATTTTGTTATATGATTTTTGATCTATGATTAAGGAAAGACCCAAATAGGTAAATGATAAGGTTGGGGAATCATTGGATCGGTTTGGATTAGATTGGATCGATTTTCATCAACTCATATAAAAATTGATCCAATCCAATTAAATTTTGTGATTTTTTTTTATTTTTGATTTTTCGATTAATTCGATTTTTGATTTTTCAGTTCGGTCACCGTAATTTAAATCAGTTGATGAACACCCCAATTACGGAGTTTCCTCAACAAGGTCACCTAACGCTTGTATTTTAATCTTATATTTGACTTTTCATTCATTTTAGGTAGAACTTGATTTTGATTTATTATAAAATTATATTCTTATTTAATAATATATTGTTATATTATTTTGTGAGTTTCATAACTCGTGTTAACTAATATGATAACACGTGTAAAACTTTTTTACTTTTGACAACCCATATAATCTAAATTTTATTAGTTATCAATATGGATGTGTCAAATGATTATTGGTGTAATAGTTTTAGATTCAAATTTAATTTACAAATTGATATATTGAAATTAATGTTTTAAAAACTAAACCGAAAATTGAACTAACTTAACGGCTGTAAGAAACATACCAAGCCAACATATTTGTGCCATGTAGGACATAGTAGACTGCAAATATAAAAGGGTTTATAGTTTCCCACGCAGATAAAATTATCTTTTAAACATACAGTGAGGTTTATATTTTATTTTTTTTCTCTTTTCTTTTCATACGAGCACAACATATTATTATGTGTGCAGGAGATAAAATTTATCTCCTATAACATGAGAAACTTTAAATCCAATATAAAAATTAAAAACACAATTATGCTTATAATTTTTTTTCTTATATTTTTACACAATGTAGGACATAATAAATAGACTACAAATATAAAAATAAAAACTTAATTATACTTATATTTTTTGTTATTTTGATATTCAACTAAGCCTATGTTTAAAAAACGTAAATTGAGTTTTTTTTTTTTTAATTTTTTTAGGAGAAGGGATTCATTCAAAGGCTACCGACTAAAGAAAATCATGAAAGAAATTCTAATTAAGTACTTGGGTCATATTTATATACAAATAATTTAACTAGACTTTTATAAGTAAACAATTTTAAGAAATCTCAAATGCATATAAAATTTGTAAATAAATCTAATGTGAAATGGTAAAGAGTTTGTTTCCATTAATTACTAGTCTCGTAGTCTCCAGTTCTAGTTTAAGAATGAAAAACGTAATATGAATCCAATCGAAATTTGAATTGAACTAATTGGGTGATGGATACCGCATTGTTAACTTTAGCTGTATGAACTTCTCATATGGGCTTCAGAAAACATATCTCATATGTTGCAGTTAGGCCTTTTTAGTAGTCTCATTGTGTGCAATATTGTTAACTTTTGCTGCATTATTGCTCACAACGTAGCTCTCGGATAAATTTAATGTTTTTGTAAGTTCTTATTACAATAAATTCATGGAACTTGCCTTTAGAAAAATTAACAAGTATTAATATGCAACGTTTCATAAATTATTAATTTTTTTTGGATACAACGTTTCATAAATTATATAGATTAAGGGGGTTGTATTGATTGGGATTTCAAAGGATTTTAATAGATTATTTTTGAAATAAAAAATCAATTGGTATTCAATTAAAATTGTAAAGGATTGAAAAATAATCATATGGTATTCGATTAGAATTTTAAAAATTTATTTCAGAGTCCGTCCAAATCCGTTGGTATTCAATCATAATTTTAAACAAAGAAAAAAATAATATTATGGTATTCAAAAATCTAACGGTTTTAATGAATATTTTATTAGTGTGGATTTCGTGAGATTTTTTAGCGAGAAATATAGATAGGATGCATCTCTCACAATCTCATCCTAACCCCCAGAATTTTTTGAGATTTCTCTATTGTAGTGTCTTCTTCTTCCTTTGGCGGACAGATCTGCTCGAAGCCAGATTACGCCATGGGAGCTTCATCAAAGCTTAAAAACAACATATATTTGAGCGATTTTCATCACAAAATAACCCAAAAACAACAACCAACAAGATTTTAATTTAATCCATCTCAAAAACAACAAATTTTTGAGCGACTTTTGAAAGTTTTTGGAAGTTAAATAATGATTTTTCAAGTTATTGGTCGCGATTTTTCTTAACACAAAAATGAGTGATTTTTGTATTAAAAATAACATAAAATAGTGGAAAAATAACAGGGGAACAAAAATCCCACGAACCAATTTTTGTTTTACATCAACGAAACAAGATCGATTTAAAAAAAGATTGCAACTTTCATAATATGAACCCCGTGTTTTATAATAATACATTCATGAACGAAATTTCTTCATTATAATAAACGATTTCAAACAATTTTTTTATCAATAGATCATTAAAAACGACAACAAAAGCCTCATAGCAATTTAAGGTTTCAATATATCAATTGAAAATAATTTGAGAAATTTTCTAAACTTTCATTAAATAAAACCCAGAAATTCAGATCTAAAATTTTCTTGGAATACTTAACGAAAACATACATATGATATATTGTTAGAAAACTCTTATCACGTAGAATAAAAACCCCAAGGTTTACATGATCACTTAAACAAATTCAAACGAAATTTTATCATGAATTTTACTGATTAAGAAGATTACATTAGGTTTTAATTATTTTTATTAATATCATTGTATTTCTTTGTTATTTTTCTATTGACCCTTATAATTTTGAATGTTTATTAAAAATTCATACGTTTCTTACAATCTTATAAATTCATATTGTCCTTTAAAATCTTATAAATTTTATTAAAATCCAATCTTATGAAATCTTGATTGTAAAAAAAGTCTTTAAGGTCCCTCAAATTGTAAAAAGTTTTTTAAAATCTATAAAAAAATTTATATCAAAAAAATCTTTTAAAATCCTAATCCAATACATTCCCTAAATCAACAACGTCCTACCAACGTATTATTACTTTAAATATAAAATAACAATGCAACACAAAAATTTATATGACTATTTAATATAAACAATAATATATCATTATAAATTACCAAAGGGCTTTGCATTTCTCATTTAACATGAGGTTTATATGTCTATTTAATATAAACAATAATATATCATTATAAATTACCAAAGGGCTTTGCATTTATCATTTAATATGAGATTAGAAAAATTCCTACACATACATAATTCAAATGGATCCCACCATAAACAAAAAATGAAAAATGAAAAAATATTGCATGCAAAATGATCTATCTTATTATTATATATTTATATAAGGAAAAAAATTCTCATGTTGCATGAGAAGTCTCCTCTTATACCATTCTCACTTCGATGTCCGTGCCAATTACTTTTTTATTTTTTATTTTTTTCTTTAAAGTGAACTCCACCCTTTTTTCTTTCTGTAGGAAAACTTAAATTTATCTTGCCGATTTATATATTAATGTTTCTGGCTATTTCACCCTTTTGCCCCTTATTAATTATTTAATAACCATTTTTCCCTTATTCAGAACTATCTACCAATATGCCCCTCTTTAATCGATTAAGCCAAAAATTTAATCGATTAAATGGTCAAAATAGGCAAAAATCGTTAACTTGAAGATTTAATCGATTAAATCTCCCATGCATAAGGTTGTTCTTCTGATACAGAGGAAGATTTAATCGATTAAGTTGAAGATTTAATTTAAATCTTCATTTTAACATTTAATCGATTAAATATTCAACTTAATCGATTAAAGAGGGGCAGATTGGTAGATAGTTTGCAATAAGAGACAAAATGATTATTAAATAATTAATGAGGGGTAAAATAGTGAAATAGCCTAATGTTTCTTCTATAAAGTGAAGATAACTTTGTAGGCTATTTGACCCTTTTGCCTCTTATTAATTAATTAATAATTATTTTGTTCCTTATTCAGAACTATCTACCAACCTGCCCCTCTTTAATTTATTAACTTGAAGATTTAATCGATTAAATGGTCAAAACTGGAAAAAATGGTTCACTTGAAGATTTAATCGATTAAATCTTCAAGTTAATCGATTAAATCTCTCTCTTAATTTATTTAATCGATTAAAACTTATATTTAATTGATTAAATATCCTAAATTAGCGTGAAAACAATGATACCGACTTGTAAAATGACAACTCTTAATAAAACACAATCAGCTCTTGTTAAATACAAAACACAATCAACTCTTATTATTAAATACAAAACGCACAATCAGCTCTTGTTAAATACAAAACACAATCAACTCTTATTATTAAATACAAAACGCAATCAGCTCCTATTAAATACAAAACACAATTAGCTCATATCAAATTCCCTATTAAATATATATGGAGTTTTGCATTCAATTTAACATGACACAAATTTTTTTCTACACACAACATTTTATGGGACCCACATTTTTTGAAGAAAAAAAAAAAAAACTACGGCACACAAAACGAATTTCTATAACATTACACAATCAATTTTCCTACAACATATAAAACCCTCTATATATATATATATATATATATAAATGCTGACGTAGTGACGTTACTCTTTGAATAAAATATGTTGGTAAAGTAAAGACAAGCTAAACCGCGTTTTCAGTGAGGAGGATCCATTCATCGCATAGATACGCCATTCTTCTTGCTCCTTCTTCGGCAATGTCTTCATCCTTCACGAGTCTCCACATAACGGCCTTAGATGCGATCGTGAACGTGAACTCGCTCTTCACACTAGCAGTGTTCGTCGGGTTGTCCTGGAACCCCAACGACCCGGATAACAACCTCAATAAGGATCCTGCCTGCGCACCCACCGCCAACATCGCCGAGAATGTCGTCGCTTTCCATGTCTACTCCTTCAGCTCCTTCCTCTTCTCCAGCCTCGTCGCCCTTGCCCTCAAGCAGGTCATTCGCCTCTCCCGCACCACCACCACCACCGCCACCTCCTCCTACCACTACCCCGCCGCCGCCGTCGAATTCCTCGCCCACATCAACCGCACCACCCTCCGCGTCGGTATGCTCGTCTCCGGCGTCGGCTCCGTTAGCGGCTGCGGCTTCCTCATGCTCGCTCTCGTCAACGTCGTTCAGATCAAGCTTGGAACCCTCGCTTGTGGAAGCTCTGATAGTTTCGCTGCCGTCGTTCCGCTCTTGATCTTGGTCCCCATCGCGCTTCTCATATACGTAGCCGTAGTTTTGTACGCTTTCACTCGCTAGGTTTCGTGTACTTTCAGGCAATAACTATGTATAATATATTTCGGGTGAAACTATGTTCAACGAGAGTGTTCTGTTTTGAGGTTAAATTAGATTGCTTTGTGATGTGACTAATTTGTGTATGCTTATTGCAACTGCGAAATTTGCGAGGTTTATTTTGTAGTTCATGACCTAATTAGTTGTTAATTCAGATATTTCGGGTATTTTTCGTTTTCAAATGTGGTTTTGTTGATTTTGAATTACATTTTATAAAATAGTGATACTAACAAATGGAAGTGGTATTTTTTGTAGTATCACTTCTGAATTACTGAAGAGAAAGAAAGTTCCAAGTGATAAGGGTGAGCGAGGTTGCTTACAGTTATGGAAGAAACTGTGTGTATCAAGGGGAGCACAACAGTAGTGGAAACTTTCATAGTAAGTAACAAATTACAATAGTAAGGTTATCTTTTCCACTTGTATAGTTCTCATAGTTCTTATTTGTGCTTGTTATGTTACTTAATACTGCCAAGAATTCTGGGTTCAAACCTGAAGTCGTAGTAACTATTAGCTATAGTCCCATGGGTTGCAAATGTGGAGGCTTGTGATACACAACAATTGCAAATTCATTCATTTACATTTTCTTAGTTAAAGAAGACAAGGGAAAGGAAAGCCATTTTGGTTTTATTTCTTTTTGACCCTTTCGAAGTACTCAAATTGTGCATTGAATTCTCTCTGTAAAACCTGCTCTTTCATTTTGCAGTTTACTTGTTGCTAAAGGTTGAAGAGTAATGCCAATTGCCAGGAGTCCGTGTACATGCCAACATTAGTGGCCTGATTTTTATCTTATGGAGAATTTGAATTGTAACAAAATATCCTTGAGTTTGTGTTGCATCAATGTTGTATATGATTAATAAAGTTTAGCTTTAGGTACATTGGATAAGCTTCGTCATATCCACTGATAAAGAAAAAGGGACAAATCTTCAAACTCAGAGATCGGACCTCAATGGCAAAACGTGGAAGAATACTATTAAGACATTTTATTTGGGATGAGATCCTAATCAGTAATCACCCTAGTTAAACTCAGATTTTTTGACTCTGTCCTTTCAAAAAAAGAAGCTATGTAGTTATATCAAAAAAGAAGATGAAGCTACATATGGTTTAGCTGCTGTAGTCCGAATTGCTCATAACTTACACCGAACTGAAGATTATTGATCATGACTTTTCTCCTTAATTAGGAATAATGCTTCTAAAGAAGTACTTTTCTCTATACTTATCAATACTACCGGTGAAAAAGGTTAGTTTGTGAATCTCCTATCTACTTTTATTGTCAGCTCTTCGTGCCGTAAATTAACAATAATTTGTGTTACGAATAAGTTTTACTTGTGTGAAAGTAAAGCATCTTGGAAATAAGGTTGAACCGCTGGATAGCCTCAAAGCAATGAGCAAGGGTTGGTTGTTTGTAAACTTGTTTCATTACATTTGGAAAGCACTTCTTCAGCTTTATTTGATTTGTTTTTGGGTCATTGGACTGGATTGTGTATATCAGTACAAGGCTTTCAGCGTGAGCCGAACGTCACGCTGAACGTTGTCACACTTTAGGAGATGGGCTTTTGAAGTACTCACTGTCCGTTGTATGCTTTGCAAATACACGGCCTCATTAGTAAGGAAAAGTGGAAATTAGTTGTATTGTACCATTAATTATGAGAAATGTGTGTCCTTTGAAAGATACAAACTTAATTCTTTTGAATAGAGAGATAAATATGAAAAGATGTGGGTCCCACTGAAACAAAATAAAAGACAAAAAAATAAAGGTGTGAGTCCCACCTCGTATCCATCTCTCTTTTAAAAGGATCTAAGTGTGTGTCTTTTTAAAAGACACACACCTTTCCCTTAATTATGGGCACAAATGTAGATGAAATGAAAATAATTTTGTTTCCAACAAATATTTTCTTCCTAATCTTTGAGATAAAAACACAAAGTGAAAGAACATTGTAGAGTTTTTTCTTTTTCCTAGAAACAAATGTATATGGATGGGCTTTTTCATAGTGAAAAGCTGTTTTTTTTTTTTTTCAAAAAAAGAAGCACTTCTACTATAAAATTTATTTGGATGTCTACTCTTCAAAAAGCAAAAATCACAAAAAAAAGTTAAAAACTTGTTTTTTTTTAAAATTAAAAATTTTAGCTTCTACAAAAATAAAGGTCAAAAACCAAAAACCAAAAGCCAAATTTTATTTTAAAAATTTAAATAAGTTTGACTTTTTTAAAAAATATTTTAAAAATAAACAAGACATAAAAAATATTTTTTTTTCAGAAGTAAATCCAAACGCCCATAAGGCCTCATATAGTATGTATTACGCAACGCTGCACAACTCATTAGGTGGCCCACAAAACGACTTAAACTCTATCTTCGCATGGGCTGCTGCGGCTGCCGTAATCGGCTAATCGCATAGGCCTAGGATGAAAGAAAAGCATCCCTAACAAACTTCATTAAAAGATAAGTAAAATCCTTTTTGTATCCTAACAAAAAATACCAGTGTTGTTAAAAACGGACTGGCCGGTTGGTCCGGAAACCGGCCCATCAACCGGTCCGTTTCTTACAATGGACCGGACATGCTATCGATCCGGTGAACCGGTCAAGAACCGCGGTTCAACCGGTGAACCAATTTTGGAAAAAATAATTCCAATGTTGCAGCTATTGGGATTCAACAACTTACCACTGGGCTGATTTTGTTTATTGGTTAATATGCACCATTTAATATATATATATATATATATATATATATATATATATTATTTAATAGAATTATTTCAAAATAGCATTTAGTAGGAATTGAACCCTTGTTATGAAGATGTAAATTATAGTCTTTATCACTAAACTATATTTGGTTCTTAGTTCACTTGCACCATTTAAAATATTTATTATATAATTGAGTATAAAATATAAATTTATATATATATATATCTGATTCATGCGGTTGAACCAGTGACCCACTGACTCGGTACCCCGACCGGGTCGATCACCGGTCCGAGTTTAATAACATTAAAAAATATGGTCTTCATTTTCGTCCCTTAAAAATAAAGTCAACATTTATTCCCTCTATAATTCTAGTTCTTTGAAAATATGTTCCCTCATAAATTCAATGAAGATCCAATTTAGTCCTTGGAAAAGAATTAATATGAGTTTTTTTTGTAAGGGACGAAAACGAAGACAATATTTTTTTGTTAAGGACCCAAAAAAGATTTTCCTCTTACGAGATTTATACCTTTTCCTCTAGAGTAAAGGTTTATTTGAGTATCAGAGTATTGTCACTATTCGTCGAAGGATAGAGGGGAACGGTTTTGGACAACCCCTAAATTGATATATTAGAGAAGAGTTGGAAGAATCAGAGAAGAGTTGGAAGAATCATCACGGATGGGTACAGTTCACCTAACATTTGGATTAGAACACTCTTGAAGAAATATAAGAAATATGTGAGGAAGAATGATTAATCTACTTTTATTTTGAAAATTATTTAATAAATTTATCCTATTTTTAAAATTAGTTATTAATCTATCATACTTTATTAAAAATTGACCACTTTCGACTACGTAAATTCCACAATGAGATACGTGTCTTTATCATATTACTAATCGATCTGGATAAAATACAATCGGCCCACATAGGATTAAAACCCAAATATCAAAGCCCAAACACTTAGGGCCCATGTAATGAGCGATATCTACATCGTGCACAATGAATCAGGGGACGCGATAGATTCATCGCCCCTAAATTGCCTAAGACATGACTTCATAACTAAGGAAGAAATTCATAACATGAACAAGGAACCACCGCGTAATGAGCCAATACTCTAAGGACAGCACCAGCTTGCCACCACTCTATAAAAGTAGCTTGACATATAGAGGTATAGTCAGAAAGACACAAGCTGAGAACAGATAAACCGGCAGCCCATAAACGGTCAATCAGATGACATACTGCCTACCAAAGGCGACATCAGACTTACTATATAAACAAATGGTACACACCCAGGTACATCAATTTAATTCAGTAAGAATACAACATAAGCCTTGCACTGATACTGATTTGAGCGTCGGATCCAGAGTGTCTTTGCAGGTACCCCAGTCAGAGTCATAGCGCCAAGGGAGATCATCACCAACTCACTTCATAACTGCCATCTCTAGCCCAAGGAGAACCTTACCCAACTAAAAGCCTTCACTCTACAACCGAGTGTGATTAAGCCCAATATTGACCCACCCATATTGCACTGGTCCGATTATTAACATATATCATGTTTGTGGAATCCACATAATATCAACTTTTGTCTAAATAATCGAGTAAATTGATAAATAATTTTAAAAATAGGATAAACGGATAATTGATTTTTAAGATAAAGATTTATCGGTCATTGTCAATCAGCCAATCTGTGAAGCAATACTTGTATTCCTAGTGGTGTGGCTAGGGTTATGGTTATTGAGAGTTTTTTGCATTTTTCTTATTAAAACTTAATGAAAAATAAGCTATACTTGTATAGCTTGTGTAGGTTTGTTTAAAAACAAAAAAAAACAAAAGATTTGAGTTTTGTGATACCTCGGCTAATTAATTTAGCAATATTCTATAAAGAATATGAAATTATGTTAAATATATTGAACCACAGTTGAGACCTTCCTTCTTTATCACTAATTTGACTTGTAAGCAATCAACCTGAACGAGATGGAAACCACGTTTATCTTATTCAAAAACCAGAGTGTCTAATTGTAACATGACGTGTTACAGAATACCAAACTTGAAACAACTACGTCTAATTTGACTATCAGTGTTTGTTTTTCTATTCATTATTTAAGAAAAAGCCTCCAATATTGATCTTATCTTCTTATATATATCCTCAATAACATAACATGCTGTTCTAATAATTTTAAACGTCGACAAAAAGTATGAATCTGCGGGCAGCTATACATAGCCCTTCTCTTC
Source organism: Gastrolobium bilobum (assembly GCF_033153095.1). Lineage (NCBI taxonomy): Eukaryota > Viridiplantae > Streptophyta > Magnoliopsida > Fabales > Fabaceae > Gastrolobium > Gastrolobium bilobum. The sequence goes on along the minus strand of NW_026900016.1, from coordinate 71,674 downwards.
TCCCAAGAAATTAAAAGAATGAGAATTAGAAACCAGTTGCTTGAGCACATGGTTTTGTCAAAAATTGCTTCTTAATTTGTTTCGCTAATTAATAGCAATATATATAGAGCTTAATGCTAATGAGTTTTGTGTGAGTTGCCTACCAAATATTAGTTGAAGCTACTTAGTTAAGGAAATACATATAAAAGTTAATTAGCAAAGATGAGCAAGTTCATTTGGGTCATGCTGCTGCTTTTGATCACTGTGGCTGTTGCTGAAGATCATGATTCCGATCATGATCATGAACACCATAAAGGTGGTCCATGTGGCAAGTTTAGCACACAAAGAATGTTAACACATAAGCTGCGTCACTGTGAAAAAGCAGCACGTGACAAGTGGGCTCATGTTTCTGCTGAGTGCTGCAAAGAAGTGGCAAAGGTCAGCATCCCTTGCCTTCGTGCTATCTTTTCTTCAGACTCCTTCAAGAAAGTTAGAGTTAATCCCGAAATTGCAATCACTATTCCCGCACGTTGCCATCATGTTCACTAATGCATCAGGTAACCTATCTTCAACACACACATATATATATATAGTAAAATAAACAATTGATTTACCATATTCTATATTAATGTGCCATATGCTTATTGTTTTTTGTTCTAATCTATTTGCAGCTTATATATGTACCTTGAAGGCTGAGAACGCAAGTTATATGTGGTGCCTGAGGTTATGATACATCGTTAAAGTTCGGGAAACAATGTTTTGTGTGTTGTATCTTTAATAATTTGAGCTCATTATAGAGGCTCATGAGTCATGAATAAGTTACACTGTAAAAACTCTGTTATATATATAATAAGGGTTTTATAATTCTCATTTAACATGAGAATTATAATTTTCCTACGCACCCTTCGATTTCCGTGCTGACATGAGTACTACATAGAATTTTTTCTAACACATGAGTCTCACATGCTTTTTATCTCTACAACATGAGATTTCAATTCTCCTTTAACATGAAAATTATAAAACCCATATAATAAATAACTTGTGTGACCATTTAAGAAATAACTTTTTGGTTGTTTTAAGTTCAATGTTTAGGGTTTAGGGTTTTCGATTTCCGTGCTGACATGGGTCCTACATATAATTTTTTCTAACACATGGGTCCCACATGCTTTTTATCTCTACAATAGATTTCAATTCTCCTTTAACATGAGAATTATAAAACCCATATAATAAATAACTTGTGTTTAAGAAATAACTTTTTGGTTGTTTTAAGTTCAATGTTTATTTGCACTTAGATAGTCTAAAGACCAACGTATTTGCACTTAACCAATGATCTCAAATTTAATTTCAGGAGAATTTTGCCTTCCTTATGATCTTGTCCCACTCAATTTAACCGGTTGGATAATCGAAAACCCACATAGAAATAAAAAAACACAAGCTATATGAGCTCCACCACCATACCCTGCTTTTGTTACTCTAGAGGGGTATCCATTGATGAACTTGTTAATGAAGGCCATGGCTCTACGCGTTATCACTTCCTAAACATCATCGTTTTTATATGACGTGTCCTGCGATTGTGTTGATGATAATATTAATTGATAGGAAATCTTTGAGGATATATGAACTTAAGAATATTGATTAGTTGAAAAACTTAATAAGAATGACTAAAATTATTATTTATTTATTTTTTGATTTTCCAGTGATAGTGTAAATTTTTTATCACTGACCCCAAATTGCTTCATATAAAATTCGAATAAAAAACATTGCAACCTCAACAATAGTCTATTCCTTGAACACAACTCACTTATCAATTATGCCACCCCTTGAGGTTAGAATGACTCAAATTATTAACTATGAATGTATTTGTCAGTATAGAAGGTATCGAGTTTCTTAAACAATGGGAAATTGTATATATGAAAGGATCATATTTTAATTTTGAGTTCGATCCATGAATTCATGCATGTGAAAAATTAGTATCTTAAATATGAATAAATTCCTAGTAAAATATAAGAAATGTTATATTTATAAACTTTTTATGTACAAACTCTTACAAACTATACTATATCTTACCATATTACACTCTCGAGTAAAATCTTATCGATAAGATATCGCATAATTTGTAAATTTGTAAAAAAATAAAGTTTGTCAATATAACCTCTTCACGAAACATACACGGAATAGTTGAAAAGTTTGAAGTTGCAAATTTGGACTCGCGAATTGACTAGTATCCGGGCAGCCATTGTTTCCAGTCATTTTTATGCCAGTTTTATGTGGGCTAGCAACTGGACTATTAAAGCCCATCATCACAATATGTCGAGGATAATTAATGCCAAAGGACATAGATAAACTAAACGATATCTCGTATTATAGATATAATCGTGTGGTGAGTCTTATTATTTATTAAAAAGAAAGAAAGGCATAAAAATTGATAGATATGTAAGAAGTTACATCACTCTCATGACATGAGAGTAATATAGTCCATAAACTAAACAAACGAACTCATATTCCATAAAAAAGAAATTTTGTTCTCAAAAAGGTTAATCAATATTCAAAATTTTAAAATCTATAAATATAATTTTAAATATCTTTTATAAAATGTTAAATAACCCTAAAATATAATTAAAATATGTCTATATATTTTTTTTAAATATAATTAATCATAATTCCGTTAATCAACATTAAAGACACTTAAAATACTTACAAGAAAAAAGGCACTTAAAATACTTACAAAAAAAAAGACACTTAAAATAAAAAATAATTAGCTTACCAAAAAATAAAATAAAAAATAATTAAAATCAAATTAATATTATACTTACTCCTTATTCCATGCCTTGTGTTATTTGAAGCATCGTAGTTAAAATTGGAATTTTACCTAAAATCAAAAGGAGGATAAAAAATCGTAAAACGTAAAATCCTAACGTAAACGAAAAATACAAAACGTAAAATCCTAATCGTAAAAAATCATAAAAAATCATAAAAATACAAAATCATTTAGAATTTTGATGAAATCGTTTTGATTAAAAAAATTTGTAAAATCATAAAAGCGTAGATTTAAATTGATATTTTAACTACCACGATTTGAAGCCCTTTCTGTCATATCTCATGGTTTTATATATTTTTTTATTTTGTGTATGCAAGTAAAAGCAATCAAACTATTGCATCTTACACCAAAGAGGTTGCTTCAAGTGGTATGTATTTAATTCCACTTAAGTAAGTTTTTGTGAATGCAAAAAATTCTTTATGTGGAAGATACTTGTGATTTATCCCAAGAAAAAAATTATTGCATCTTCCTTCACCCTTCTTTATCTGCTTTTATAATTATTTATTTTGTGGATCGAACAACGAAATTTAATTTGATATTTGTTCGGTCCTAGAGAACCGTAGAATTACACTATATACTATATAGTATGCGCTCATAGATATCTTGGTTGACTTATAGTCAATCTCTCAATTACTGTGCACAAGCAATAGGATTATAGCCAAGACGTGGGTATGTGCACAGTTTTGGCAGTATTATTAAATAGGTTTTTTTATGTGTACTTGGGTTCTTTAGCTTTTTATTTATAGGGGTTATCTCTTGGACCATGTAGATTTTTCAGTCGATATAGGATTTAACCTCTTATTCATAGGGATAGGGGTTTTATCCTTTTATCTTTATTCTGTTAAAATAACTGTGCCATTATCCATTAAGGGATACATGAGATAGGCGGTTAAATATGGATATATTCCATAACAATATTAATTTCTACATTGAGGTTTAAAATAGGGGAAAAATAATTTTGCTTTTTGTTATAGAATTTTTTTTCTACTATACTCACATAAAAGTAAATGAGTTCCATTGTAAAAAGAAGAGAAAGTGAAATCCGCTCATTTTTAAGTAAGTGTGGTAGTAAAATTTTATATACAGCAAAAGCAGCAATGTTAAACCGTTAAAATAATTCATTTAAGGTTATATGCAAGACAATTTTTTTTTAGTAGAAAAATAAAAAGTGACAGTCGGGCATCCATTATAAATTTGAATCCAAAACAAAAATTAAACAGGTACAACAGCTACGTGAAAATTAAAACTGAACCTCAAAGCAGTTAGCATGGGCTGTTTGTTTGTAAACTTATTTTATTTACATGCAAAGCACTTCGCCAGCTTTTATTTGATTTGTTTTTGGGTCATTGGATTGGAATGTGAATAACAGTACAAGGTTTCGGCGTGCGCCGAATGTATAGAATTTTGTACTGTGGTACTCACTGTCCATGGTATATGGCCACATATGCAAGCAAAACTTCAATTGTCCCGTCAACTATGGCACAAATGTATATGAATTTAAAATAGCTTGCTATATTTATAAAAAATAAATAAATAACTTGCTATCATTTGGATTTTTTTTCCGAGAAATATATTCTTCATAAGATTGAGCGAGAAATAAGACGAAAAGACAGAGTGAAATGTGTGTGTTTTTTCTTTTTTGCCTAGAAGCAGCACATATATAGATAACTTTCGGCCTCATACTAACTAAGCAATATGTGAAACGATACTTGTCTTCCCACTGGTGTGGTTACGGTTATTGAGAGTTCTTGCATTTTTATTATTAAAACTTCGAAAAACTAATGTGTGCAGATTTGTAAATAAAATAAGATTTCTGTTTTGCGATACCTTGGGAAATTAATTAAGCAATTTTCTTTAATGGATACGAAATTAGGTGAACTAGTGTAGACCACAACTATTTGAGACTTTCATTCTTTATGACTAATTTGACTTGTACGATAATCAACCCGAACAAGATGTAAATTAAACAACATTAATCTTGTTCAAAAACCATAGAGCTTCTAATTGTAATGACGACGTGCAGCTTCAATTTTTCAAAAACCACGTACGATAATTCAAAAACCACATTTATGATTCAAGATATTCCATTGGTACTGCTTCTTGAGACTGTTCCACAAAAGTAAGAATCTGCGTGCAGCTTGCCAGCTATAGCTCTCTTCTCCCAAGAAATTAAAGAATGAGAATTAGAAACCAGTTGCTAGCTTGAGTACATGGTTTTCTCAACAATTGCTTCTTAATTTGTTTTGCTAATGACAATATATATAGAGCTTAATGCTAATGAGTTTTGTGTGAGTTGCCTGCCTAAGATTAATTAATTGAAGATACTTCATTAAGGAAATACATACATACAAGTTAATAATTAGCAAAGATGAACAAGTTCATTTGTTGGGTCATGCTGCTGCTTTTGATCACTGTGGCTGTTGCTGATCATGATTCGGATCATGATCATGAACACCATAAAGATGGTCCATGTGACAAGTTTAGCACACAAAGAATGTTAACACATAAGCTGCGTCATTGTAAAAAAGCAGCATGTGACGAGTGGGCTCCAGTTTCTGCTGAGTGCTGCAAAGAAGTGGCACAAGTTAGCATCCCTTGCATGCATGCTATCTTCTCTTCGGACGCCTTCAAGAAAGTTGGAGTTAATCCACAAGTTGCAATCACCATTCCCGCACGTTGTCATCACGTCAAGGCCAACCCTTGAGGTACCTATCTTCAACACATAAATGAATACCAATATGCTCATAGTTATCAAATTTGGGTGCTATAAAGTGACAATATATATGCTCATTAATTTTTGTTCTAATGTATTGCAGCTCTTATATATACGTTGAAGGCTGACAACGTGGATTACCGTGTCTGAGGTTATCACATGTCGTCCCTACAGTCTGCTGTGTGTTGTATCTTTAATAATTTGAGCTCATATAACTAGCAGCTCATAAATAAATTACATTGTAACAACTTTCTTATAAATTTAATAAATAACTTGAGCGTCCTTTTAAAAAATAACTTTTTGGTTGTTTTAAATTCAATCTTTATTATTATCAACGAAATCCGACACAGTTAGTAGATGGTTGTGTTCTTCAAGCATGTTGACAGAGATTTGATCTCTGACCGTGTGTATAGAAAAGACTTTGTTGGTAGAAACAAAATCCACTTCGGTAATCTCTATGCCTCAAAAGAAATAGTGTTTGGTTGATGACAGAAAAATATCTTGAGAAAACTAAAAAAATAAAATAAAAAAAATTCAATCTTTATTTGGACGGGAGTATATGGTATAGAAGATAGTGTTGGTTTGCTACAATGCTTTTTAGCTAAAATGGACACTGATCAAATGACAATATCAATCTGTTAGTAATTTAATTTCCTTGGGCTTTAGACAATATAAGTGCAAATGTTGGTGATTGGGCTTTAGACTATCTAAGTGCAAATAAGTTGGTGCTTTTACTCATTTTAAAAGTTACAACAGTAAATGATCTAGTGTTTCTATTTTTTTCTTTAATTATTTCAATAAAATATCTTCAGCTGACCATTTTTTTAATGATATTAAATATCACCAATTTTTTTCACGAAATCTTAACCAAGCTTTCATAGTATGGCCGTTTGTTCTGTATAGTATTAATTTAATGAATTTCGTTAAAAATTTTCACACACAGATTGATGACATTGGGTGAGGTTTAACGTAGATTGATAATATGTTGTTTTTCAAAAAAATTTATGAAAAACAAATTTTGTCAAAAAATTTCACGAGGATTGAGGATATTTTTTTTCAAATTTTTGTTGGAAAAAAATTAGATCTAAAATTTTTGACGGAAAAAAATTCCATTGAAAATTTTCACACAGATTGATGACGTGTATTGTTTTGCGCTTTTTTTTCAAAAATTTTGACAGAAAAAATATTCAGTCGAAATTTAGTTTCCATCAAAAGTTTTGACACAAATGATTTCTTAATTATTTCCGACGAAATTTTTTTTTATCAAATTTATGAGGAAATGTTTTTAGTCAAAATTTTCGACGGAAAATTTTTTCGACGAAACTTTTGAAGAAATTTAGATTCTATCAAGAAATTTGACAGAATTTTTTTTCGTTGAAAATTTCCGTTAGTAATTATGACCAAATCTTGTTCTGTCTTTAATTCCATCTCTATTTTTGACGAAAATTTTGTTTGTCTTTATTTTCAATGGAATATGATTTCCGTCGAAAATTCCATCACTATTATTTTACCTCGATAAATTTTGTCGACATTTGGCACTTTTCTAGTAGTGTCTCATTTTAAAAATAATTCACTTTTATGTAGTATTCACATTTTAATGCTACGGGTAAATTAGTAATTTCAAATATTTTCTCCCTTAAACACCCCCTCCTCCCAAAATTTGGGGGAACCTTCATTTTAAGGGTAAGAAATGTTATGAAGAATTTTTAAACTCACAAATAAGAAGAATGTATAAATAATGTAACATCCCGTTCAAACTAAAACCTTATTTAAAGTACGATTAGGAAGGTGTAAGACATTTATTTTAGGATTAGGCTCATGTATATGCTAGGACGAGATTAAATTAAATTATGGAACCAATTCATATTTCAATGGAAAGTAAATATGTAATTTTAAATATGAGACATCTTAGTCATGAGTGTATATTTAATTTTACTGAAACATAGAAGGTGAACTTACTATAATTATTATTGATGTATGTAATTAATTTTACTGTAACACATAATAAACCCTAAGGTACTATATTAGAGTACATAATATAATAGGGTTTAAGTGATATTGAGTAGGAAAACTTTGGACAAAGCTTTGGGCCCTTGAATGTCTCATGACCGATGGCCCAAAGGCTTTGAGGAGTGATTAGTTTCAGCCCAAAATCCTTTAATTATCCTCATCCTCCTCTAAGAAATTCTACAAGGCAACCTTCCATAGGGTTGTAATCTCCACATGGCAACCAATCCAGCCTTCCATTCCCTTGTACCTTGCGCTAATTTTGAGCTGAAAAGAAGGCTGATGCCTTGTCCCTTTAGCTAAGCCAATTGAGCTTTGTTAACATGCAACCAATAAGAGGCTTGTGGGCAGATTTGCATGTTGCCTAATTGGGCAGAAACCACATCACACCTTGCCTCTCATGTGCGCCTAGGTAGAAGTATAAGGCATCACAAAATTCTGACTTCAATCCCTTCATGAAGACTCAAGTCAATCACTCCTCTCTTCCCTCCTCACATGCGCAAAAGAGAGTACAAAGTAAATCTGATCTTGTGTTTAATTGTCAAGCCAAAACAGCCTTGGCATACATGCAACCAATGAAGAGGAACTTGGCAGATTGCATGTGTTTGCATTGGACAAAAGTCTATCACCCTATACACCATCATGAGCGCTGAACCATGGGTAAGAAATGCATCAGAATGCATGCATTCTTAGTGGCTATGAGGTGAGGCAATCAGCCATCTCCATTCACCCTCACATGTGCGCATGACTAGGGGAAAACCTTGTTAAAAATTCTGGTCTTGTGTGTAGCTTAAATCAGATTGCAAATCCCTCTTCCTTTCCTTCCTATGCATTGCATGCACAAGCCTTAGACTAAAGCATTGCTTGAGAAATTAGACCAAGTTAACCATCTCATCATCCTTCTCTTCCCACTCAAACCGTGACCTTAGTGTTAAGAAACTCTAAAGGAAATAACATTCTTCCTCCTTCAAAAAAAACCGTGGAACACTTGAGGGATAATCATAGTCTCCAACACATTTTCTTCTTCCCCTCTTGCTCGGCTGCATCACCCTTCAAGAGGTAAGGTATACCTCTAGTTCATTGTTCTTCCTTTGGTTGACGGAAACACTTATGGGAGACAAAACCTCTAACTTATATTCTTCTCTTTTTCTTCCTTGCCCGCGCCACCAGCCCAAGTGTGGGGCTTGTTGTTCCAAGAGATATTAAAGAGTTAGTCACTGCCCTCTTGTCCAAATTGGTTTCTTGGTGCTACAAACCTCTTTTCCCTTTCTCCTTTGTTAAATCAAGAACTATGATACGAAAGTAAAACCCTTAGCTAAGCATAAACGTAGATTCTGCCTTGTATGTTTTGTATCTTAATAAAAGGAAAATAACTAAGATAACATGTTTAGGTTCTTTGTAGCACACCATCATGAGATTTTTAAGTCTTAGAATAAATTACTTGATGCTTTATGTAGTTTAAAACCGATTATGTTTTGAGGACATGCCATGAACTGAAATCCTATTCTTTTATTAAAATTTCAAGAGGATGTTAGATCTCTATTTTGTCATGTTAAGTTATGATTTGATAAAACGTCAAGAGTCCACGCATGTAGAAACCGGTTCTGTTTTGGAGCAACCTCTATGTATAAAATGACGTTTAAATTTATGTGGATAACATGATGATGGATTCTTTTCTTGCGCACCCTTTGAATAGAGAAGTAAGTGATTTGATGAATAAGAACCTTGAGAAAACCTTCACTGTTTTTAGAAGATAAAATGGTTACTTCATGTTGACTTCATTCACTGGTTGCTGAAAAACGTTGATGAAAAATGCTCACTGTTTGGAGTAAAAACACCCACTGTTTGCTCACTGTTTAGTGTTAAAAAGAATTGAAAAAAAGACAAAAATAATCTTAGAAAAAAAAGAGACTATATGGCCGAATAGGGTAAGGACTTATAAATTTGGAGTTTTGCTACTAAATCATAACGTATACTGATTAGTTATACCTCTAAATTAGGTGCGAAGAACCTTTGAGACGTTGGACTGTTTCACTGCTTACCGGTAATTTTATTACGACACATAAGGAAAGTGTTAAATATCATATATACAAGAGGAAATGATAGTAATCCTTGTTATATTAAACTACACAACATTGGTGCTATTATATAGCAAACCAATTGAAGAATACAAAGAGACACACTCAATGTGGGACTTCTACACTATTAACACTAACACTCTTAACACTCCCCCTCAAGCTGTAGCATATAGATCATATGCTACAAGCTTGATACATAAATAATACTTTCATTAGGAACCAAAAACAACAATGCTACATCAACGAAATGAAATGACTAAGTACAACAAATCAACTGGAATGACCATCAGTCTGAAGAGCTGATAAAGAGACAGTGCTGGAATGGACATCAGAGCATGGATGGTGCCGGAATTATCATCGGCAAAGACAACTGAGCTGACCAGGACATCAGCATCAAGATCCCTCTCAGACATTTCATTTAACAGTTGGTGAGCAGCCGTGGTTTCCCCTTGACTATGCTACAAGCTTATTACAAGAAAGACCAAGTAACATAACATCAAAATAAATCTCCTAAATGAGAAACCAAAAATCAACAATGTGCTAAAAATGGCGTCGAAATGAACATCAACATGGAAGATGCCGGAATGATCATCGGCAAAGACAATTGTGCTGGAATGACCATCAGCAACATGGACGGTGCTCCCCCTCAAGAGAAACTTCTAAACAGGCCGAGATTATCATCGGCAAAGACAATTGTGTTGGAATGACCATCAGCAACATGGACAGTGCTCCCCCTCAAGAGGAACTTCTAAACAGTGCCGGAATTATCATCGGCAAAGACAATTGTGCTGGAATGACCATCAGCAACATGGACAGTGCTCCCCCTCAAGAGGAACTTCTAAACAGTGCCGGAATTATCATCGGCAAAGACAATTGTGCTGGAATGACCATCAGCAACATGGACAGTGCTCCCCCTCAAGAGGAACTTCGGTATCAGCGGAGACAACATCAGCAACTTGGACAGTGCTCCCCCTCAAGATGGATGATGAATAGTATAAATACTCCATCTTGGGAAGAAAGAAGATTAAAGAAAAACAAAGCTTCGCGGAATCGGAAAAGTCGTCGGAGACGGCGGTGGGTCGTCGGAAAAGTCATCGAAGACGGTGGTGGATCGCCGAAAAAGTCGCCGAAAAGTCATCGGAAAAGTCACCAGAAAAGTCGCCGGAGACGGCTGTCAACGGTGGACGACGCAGTCGATCAACGGTGGTCGGTCAACGACAACGGTGGTCAACCCAACAACTTCCCAAGGATCATTCTTTTCTGATGTGACAGATCAGTCTAAGCTGCAGTCACAGAGCATACTAAGAAAAACCCGAAAAAGAAATAGCAACGGGAATCCCTCAAGGAGGGTGATATCTCTCTATAACCATATTGAAATTATGGAAAATAGAACTAAGTTAAACGGATTAAGATTTCTCTTATTAGGCTCTAGATACCATGTTAAATATCATAGATACAAGAGGAAATGATAGTAATCCTTGTTATATTAAACTACACAACATTGGTGCTATTATATAGCAAACCAATTGAAGAATACAAAGAGACACACTCAATGTGGGACTTCTACACTATTAACACTAACACTCTTAACAGTAAGTGTACGGTGGTATTACCTAATGTGACTATTGACTAGTGTATGAGATTGTTACGTGTCGCTCACATGCGAATGATAATTATACTGTTATTTATATTGAAAGTATTCTGCCTACGGAAATGTTTGACGAAGTTTCAATGATGAGGTAAAATGTTCATGTGGCAGCATGAAGTTTATGTTATGAGAATGATGATATATCTATGCATGTTACATCATACCGCATTTATTTTCTGTTTTGTGTGGGAAAGTATTGCATGGCATACAACATTGAACATTCATTGGAAAAGAGATATATGTATAAATAAATATACATGTGAATGAGCATGCATCATATAGGCATGCCTGGTACCAGGAGAGGGGACACTTGGCTTCCGTCCGCATAGGTCCACAGTTGGAAATTCACCATTGATTTTTGGAGCCATATGGAATATCCACTGTGATGGCACGCGTACGACGGTGCTATGAGCGTGATGAAGGCGTTATATACGCAATATGATATATGATGAAAAGGATATATGATGAAAAGGATATATGATGAAAATGTTATATGATGAAAAGGATTTAATGTTTGAAGCGACTGTTTTGAGCCTAGTTTAATACTGTTGCATTAGTGGTTTTGTTGCCACACTACTGGGATTTTTCTTACCCCTTTGGGGCTGCTATTTTTATAAAATGGCAGGAGGACGTAAAAGCTTTTGAGGACTTGGATATGTGCTGTTGGTTTCTACTGTTGGGCATGCTGCTGTGGTTGTATTAATTTCATGGATGACTGTACTAATTGTTGATGTTTAAATTATTAGTGAACTATGTTTGCATCCTGTTTTAAGACTTTTAAGAACAGCAAGTGTTTTGAAACGGATTTCAGAACAGTTTTTACGAAAACTGATTCATGACGTTTTGAAAGCTAAGTTAAAACTGTTTGTGCGAGCATTTTGTAGGTTGGCGTCCCGGGGCTACAGACCTATGATTTTCTTATAATTTATATGCACGTGTAGCCCCAGTGTCTAGTTTTATTACATATAAACCTTTCAGCGAAATTCTGAAAGGTCGATTTATTATGATTTTTGCAAGTCAGGTCGTTTGATATAAATTCACTGATTTTAACTCTCGCCTTACGAGTTATGTTTCGAGGGGCAAACGACTTTCAAATTACTATTATTTTATATGAACGCGAAGCCCCAGATGTCTAGTTTCTAGATTACAAAGAATATTTTTTTGAATCGTTGAAGTGAATTTTATACGAATTTTTAAAGACAGCGAGGTCTGCCAGGAAAGTTATATTTTTAGTAGTTGAGAAATTTTGAAAGTATACTCTGATTTTTGTGACGAACCCGATTTCAATTATGAGTTTTTAATTGCATTGTAAAAGTGATTTTCAGTCTCTAAAATATGATTAAAGAACTCTAATCCGCTTAGCAAACAACTCTATTGGATGCATACAAGTGAGGGTGTTACAAATAAAATCCTCCCGTTCCTTCCATTTTCTTCCTAAGAGTGACCGAAACAAGCCTAAAGTTTTGGAAGACAATTTTTTTTTATATATATAATAGAAAAGAAAAAGTGATAGTCTGGCATCCATTATGAATTTGAATCCTAAACTAAAATTAAGCAGGTACAACAGCTATGTGAAAATTAAAACCGAACCTCAAAGCAATTAGCATTGGCTGTTTGTTTGTAAACTCATTTTATTTACATGCGAAGCACACTTCGCCAGCTTTAATTGATTTGTTTTCGGGTCATTGGATTGGACTATGCATAACAATACAAGGCTTTCAGCGGGCGCTGAATGTTGTCGCACATAATAATCTGATGGGCTTTTGCAGTACTTACTGAGTTACTGTCCATCGTACGGACAACAAACGCAGCTGCATTACTAAACAAAAATCAATTGTATCGTTAACTATGTACACAAATGCATATGAATTGAAAATAGTTTACTACATTTGATTTTTTTTTTTTAAACAAATGTTTTTCTTCCTAAGCTAGAGATAAAAATAAGGTGTAAAGGCAGGGTGAAGGTTGTGTGTGTTTTCTTTTTTGGCTAGACGCATCGCATAGATAACTTAAGGTCTCATACTAACCAAACAATATGTGAAGCAATACTTGTTTTCTCACAGGTGGGGTTATATATGGTTATTGAGAGTTCTTGCATTTTTTCTTATTAAACTTTGAAAAAGAATAATTATTTGAAGGATACCAAATTAGGTGAACTAGAGTAGACGACAGCTATAGTTGAGACTTTCATTCTTTATGACTAATTTGACAATTGTATGATAATCAACCCGAACAAGATGTAAATTAAACCACATTAATTAATCTTGTTCAAAAACCATAGAGCTTCTAATTGTAACATGACGTGCAGCTTCAATTAGGGACAATGACCATATTGTCACTTTTTAAGCAAAATTTTACCTGATTGCCACTTCTGAAATTTTTTTTGCCAAAATGCCACGCCTGAATCCCGCTGGTCTGACAAGCGGGAATGGACTGGACACGTGTCAGCGTTTGAATGGTCAACCATTCTCGCTGGGCTGCCCAGCTAGAATGACAGTATGTGACACGTGGCAAAAGCACATGCATTCTCTGGATGTCTGTACTTTTGCCACGTGTCAGCATTCTGTCATTCTAGCTGGACAGCCCAGCGAGAATGGTTGACCATTCAGACGCTGACACGTGTCCAGTCCATTCCCGCTTGTCAGACCAGCGGGATTCAGGCGTGGCATTTTGGCAATTTTTTTTTCAGAAGTGGCAATCAGGTAAATTTTTATTAAAGGAGTGGCAATATGGTCAATGTCCCCTTCAATTATTCAAAAACCACGTACGATAATTCAAAAACCACATTTATGATTCAAGATATTCCATTGTACTGCTTCTTGAGACTGTTCCACAAAAGTAAGAATCTGCGTGCAGCTTGCCAACTATAGCTCTTCTCCCAAGAAATTAAAGAATGAGAATTAGAAACAAGTTGCTAGCTTGAGAACATGGTTTTGTCAACAATTGCTTCTAAATTTGTCTCGCTAATGGCAATATATATAGAGCTTGATGCTAATGAGTTTTGTGTGAGTTGCCTTGCAAAATATTAATTGAAGCTACTTAGTTAAGGAAATACACACAAGTTAATTAGCAAACATGAACAAGTTCATTTGGGTCATGCTGCTGCTTTTGATCACTGTGGCTCTTGCTGATCATGATCATGATTTTCATCATGAACATGATAAAGGTGGTCCATGTGGCAAGTTTAGCACACAAAGAATGTTGACACATAAGCTGCGTCACTGTGAAAAAGCAGCACGTGACGAGTGTGCTCCTGTTTCTGCTCAGTGCTGCAAAGAGGTAGCAGAGGTAAGCATCCCTTGCATGCATGCTATCTTCTCTTCTGATGCCTTCAAGAAAGTTGGCGTTAATCCCAAAGTTGCAATCACCATTCTCGCGCGTTGTCATCATGTCAAGGTCAACCCTTGAGGTAACTAACTATCTTCAACACATAAATAAATGGGAAAACATTTTCTCCTTTTAAAGGAGAAAATTTTTCTCATGTTAGTGACTCAAAGCATATGTGGGTCCCACCTTTAATTTTTTTCTCTTTCCACTATTTTGTGGAACCCACTTATACAATGTGTCACTAACATGAGAAAAATTTTCTCCTTTAAAAGGAGAAAATGTTTTCCCTAAATACCAATAACGCTCATAAATATAAAGTACAATATGCTCATTAATTGTTTTTGTTCTAATGTATTGCAGCTCTTATATATATATATACGTTGAAGGCTGTTAACATGGGTTATGGTGCCTGAGGTTATGACATTTATCGTCAAAGTTCGGGCTACAGTGTGCTGTGTGTTGTATCTTTAATAACTTGAGCTCAAAATAGCGGCTCATAAATAAGTTACATTGTAACACTTTCTTATAAATTTAATAAATAACTTGTGTGTCCTTTTAAAAAATAACTTTTTGGTTGATTTAAATTCAATCTTTATTTGGACGGGAGTATACGGTAAAGAAGATAGCGTTGGTTTGCTACAATGCTTTTAGCTAAAATGGGCACTGATCAAATTACAATATCGATCTGTTAGTGATTTAACTTCCTTGGGCTTTAGCCGATCTAAGTGCAAATGTTGCTGATTGGGCTTTCGGCTATCTAAGTGCAAATAAGTTGGTCCTTTTACTTATTTTAAAAGTTACAAGAGTAAATGATCTAGTGTTCCTATTTATTTATTTTTAATTATTTCAATAAAATATCTTTAGCTGACCATGTTTTTTTGAATGATATTAAATATCACCATTATTCTTCACGAAATCTTAACAAACTATCATAGTATGCCCGTTCGTTCACTGTTTGTTATTCATGTCATGCTATTATTATTATTAATTTTTTTTTGAATGAATCATGATGTTATTCTACCTCAAGCTGGTTGGTTATTACTATTAGGCACTTCGTAATGTTTTCACGCAATTTTTTTTTTTTTTTTTGTGAAAAATGGTATTATGTTGCTCCTAGCTTTCCCCAAGAAAACCAATGATTATAGTAAGTCATGGCGGTGAACTACAAATGAGTTGGTTTGTATTAACATTTTCAAGTATGTCTATATATGTTTGGAAAACCTTCATCTATATATATCTTAGGTAAACCACAATTTTTGGTTTATTATAGCTCTTAAGGAGGTGTTTAATAAGTTTGACTTAAAAAGTGGTATTTAATATGTGTTATATTCTCAATGTCTTATTCATAAGTCCCAAAAATGACATCAATCCGTTCACAAAACAATATGTTCGCATGACACACTCGCAAGAGAGTAAGAGGGCACAATCGCAAGTCACAATAAGCTATATATATATATTACAGTGGATAGAACAAGAAACCATAAAGTATATGTAACAGGGTCACATGATTATATATAAAACAACAGTACTATAGTCTAAAGGTCAGGTTACCACATGAAACCTTTTGTATAAAACATAACAAACTCAGCAGGGAGTAGTTTTTTCACCAAGCTACTTCTGAGGGTTTTCTTATGTGTGAAGAGGCTGAGACAAAAAGTACCCAACACATGTTCCCAAAAGAGTACTAGAGTCGTACGTAGTATATATGCGCTACTATGTCTTATTTCGATAGAGGTAATTAGAGTAGAGTACTACTGTATGGTACAACGTACGTGGTCGATCATCATCCTGCAACGTTGTCAACAAAGTCCAAAAACCCGAGTTAAATAGTAATTAGTAACGATTTTATGTTTGTTATATTACATAATTTCATTTCACTTTTTATACATATATTAAAAAGATGAAATTCACGTATTTTTTTTTCTTTTTCATAATTTTATTTTATTTTTTTTTTTTATTGTATGTGTAGAAAAGTGAAATTATATAACATATCAAACATACAAGTATACAACCCATTAATCAATATGATAAAAAGAATAATATTACATTTTTTTTATTATAAAATAATTTTTTATTATAAACTATTTTATAAATAAAAAATTTGGTTTCAATAGAAACTAAATATACTAAAGTACTTCTTTCTTAAGCGAGAATTTGGATATAAAGTTATAATGTTTTTCCTTGCATGCCACTTTTTGACCGTACTACAAATTTTATACAAAAAAAGTATCTATTTAATTCATTCTTTAAAAGGTTGTTTACAAATTCAGCACTGTCAACCATGCGCTATTTAGTACTAGGGTTGAAGTTTCATACAACAAATATACGAGACTCTTTTAAGTCTCATATTACAAATATACTGAAGTAAACACTAGTTCCGTATGATTAATGTACGGGACTTATCGCGTAGGACTTAAAAGAGGCAATTCAATTTCAAACTATAGAAGGAAAAGATACAGGACTTAAATTTAAAATTTAAATACCTGGTCTACAGAATGGTGAGTTTGCATATTGTGGCAGAGTGGTGTTAATAATAAAGGGAGCCTGCAGAAATAAAAAATAAGAAAGGTACACTAAAATGACTAACCTGCGTTTAAAACGCTTAGAATGCCTGAGATTTTATTTCATTTTTATTATTATTAATTTTACTACTGGTCAACCAAGACTATATATCCTACCTTGCCACCAGTTCCCTCTTGAAGCACTGTTTGAATCGTTACCATTTGGATCATCATCATCATCCTTATCTTTCTTGAACTGCAGAGAAGCCAAATGTTATTATATGTTGTATGTTTAATTAAAGCATATATAAACTAAAAACTATAAAGTATTAGCTTCTGCATCATTGCTTGTATGGTTACTATTTTATTTAAAGTTAATGAGCCTGCATAAATGAATAATAATAAAAAAAACACATAATCTGCCACTAGTTAAATTTCCATGATTTCTCATTAAAGTTTTATATGTTATTTAATTATAAAAAAAAAATTGTGTAGCACTTTTGTTAAGGAATACAGATGGTGGTACTTAATAATATATATAACCTTGTGGTAAAAAACACCATGGACCATAGTAAAGGATGAGAATTAAGGCACTCACACTATGGTGGGATTCAGTGGTCCTGGTTCTTGGGGAATAATTTTCTTGACCCCCATAATAGATTGATGAACTATAGTAGCTGGGTTCCACTGTCTCATTCTGATAATTGGTGCTAGTATTCTTGTTAGAGATGCCACCACTGCTTTCACCTTTGTTACTGTAATTGCCTGAAACGAATCCATCTTAAGCTTTACTATATAAGCCCAAACATTTAAAAAGTAATGAAAAAGCCACATGTTCCCTGTATGTAGACAAGATTTGAGATGGGTATATATATATGTTTAGTACTCAAGTCAGAGTATAGTGTATATATGTTTAAAGGACCTGGTGCTCCATAATTTTTGCCTCCCATGTCTTGCCTTGTTGAATCTCTCCCTCCAACCTAAAGTTACAAAAAGAGTAACAGGGTTAAGTATGCATATATGTGACATGTAAATTATATTTCATAAACAATTATATGCCATTCTCATTCACACATAAGTTCTGATTAATGGCATGCATGCCTTACAGACTTCAGAGCACAGAATAGAGACCAAAAGGATTTTCAAAATTTCATACTCAACAAGGTGCTTGCTTGCTCAATTACCATCATCAACTTCATTTTATGCAGAATGAATATGTATTATACGGTAAAAGAACAGCTACAAAATGAAAAAGGTTGTAGACTTTTAGTTATATTTAGTTGCCTAAATGGAATAGTTTGACCATTAATGCGCTCAATAGCTATCATGTAAAGGTGTTATAAT
This sequence comes from Gastrolobium bilobum, assembly GCF_033153095.1. NCBI lineage: Eukaryota > Viridiplantae > Streptophyta > Magnoliopsida > Fabales > Fabaceae > Gastrolobium > Gastrolobium bilobum. The sequence continues at coordinate 53,259 of NW_026900016.1, read as the reverse complement.
ATTGACTTGAACGAACTCTCTAGGACCTTCAAGCAGGGGAAGTTTTTTTTGTTATTAGTTAGGATTCTATTTTGTCATGTTACATGACATAAGTTATATTATGTTGTAGAGACAAAGTTGATGGATTCACTATTGAAATAAAAAATAAATAAATTAAAGAGTGAATCCCATTAACTTTATCTCTAGAACATGATATAATTATGTCATCTAACTTTATGATTATATTTCTCTATTAGTTATTACCAACATCCCAAAGCTATCATATTCCCGAAAAAGACCCCATGTCATGTCAGAAGCAACAACCATATGACATATTGCCAAAACTAATTCACAATCTCAAAAATAAAAATAATAAACATGTAGGGCAGGCTATAAAAGATTGAGCAAAATGAAAAATCCAAAATCCATGCATATAATACAAAAAAAAAAAAAAAAAAAAAGTTGAAGGAGGTTATGCATACAGTGGATGGAGGGGGGAACATGGAGCCAAAGATGCTGGTGGAGGAAGAAGAAGTGGTGGAGGGGTCCTTGGGACCAAAAAGATGATCAAAATTGGTGGGTGATGAGGAAGAAGAAGAACCTCCTCCAACTTTCTTTTTGTTGTAGTCCTTGTCCATGTGTGGTGTGTGGTGTGTGGTGATGAGTGTGTATTACTTAGTATTAGTACTAGTACTAGTAGTCTAGTACTAATATATATAGTAAGAGGCTTTAAAGAGAGGTAGCTTTCTTTGTCAACCAACGAACAAAACTACTAGTTTGATAAGTATACCGTAACGACCAAAAGATTGGATAAGATTTGCAGGGAAGAAGGAAACAAAAGAGATAACAATAAGGAAGAGAAAGGCAGAAAAGAAAAGGGGTGCACAGAGTGAGCAGAGCTGAAGAGAGCAGAGGAGGAGAAGGAGAGGATAGCACGTGATATGTGTAAGAACATCAAACCTATGAAGGGTTATTTATAAGCCCGAAAAATATGCTAGGTACGCCCCCATGTGCTCTCATTTATTTTCCATCCCTTTCCCACTCTAAGCTCTTCTCCTTGACACATGGTTCTCCTTTTGGGACCCACGTGGACATCATATCCAAATCCAAACCACTTGTGCTTCCTCAATCTTTGACTTTTTCCTCAATAGTTAAACATATTTTTTTTTCCATATATGTTTTATTTGATATCTTCTACTATGTTTTTATTTTTGTAAGATATAATGCCTCGTTGCTGTCAGATTTATATATATAATGGTAGGAATTAAATATATAACTAATACAAACTACAAAACCAATCCTAATGGCTTGTGGTAGTGACTAGTGAGATTATAAAACTGACTTTATACAAACTGTTTAAGTCTCTCATAAATGGACCATTCCTAGTGGTTTAATAATAAGTTTTATTTCTTATCTTCATATTTAATTATTTAAAACGCAAAGTTTTAATGAAAAAAATAACTAATATCTTAAAAAGTATTCTATACTTTCTTCTTTAATAATTAAATTTTTTTATTAGGTAAATTGTAATTATCAAAGAGTTCTTTGCAGACTAATAATACCTTTTTTTTTAGTTTAGGATAAGGTCAATAAGTGAGGTGAGTTTGGAGATACTTAAAAAAGGGGCTTTGCAAGGAGGGTGGAGAAAGGGAATAGGAAAAACTATGCTACGTACATTCTTCTTATATATTCTACAATTTTATTAATTGATTTATCTTAACAAAAAATATTTATGTCTTTATTATAATTTTTTTTTGTCATACTTACATAAAAGTGCTGGATACCATTATTTTTTTCTCTTTCTTATCTTTACAATGTAAACTATTCGCTTTTATATGAGTGTGGTAGATTTTTTTTTACAGAAAAAACAGAAGCATTAAATGATATATATCTTTATTTTTAAAAAAAGAAAGACAAATTTTTTTAACGAGAAATTATTACAGATATTGGAAGAATATATGTCCCACCTTTATTTACTACCTAAGTCTTAAGGTTCCTGTAGGGGTTCAGATCTATAACAGAGGGAAGAGGAAGGAACACGTGAGAGAGAAGAAGTAGAGAGAGGTATTAGAGAGAGAGAGATTTGTCCAACTTTTTTATGTTTTTCTATTCACGCCCTTCTTGGCTATATATTCGTATCACTTACAATTATTCTTGTATCTCTTTTAGTTTTTCTTTGATTACAACAGATGTTAACATTGTAAAGCAAGCTGACTATTGAAAATAGTCCATTAGGTAATTGTGCTTCTTCTTGATGTGGATGGGCCTGCTCCCACCCAATCCAGCTAATTGGGTTGCAACACTCCCTTGGCCATCAAAACAAACATCATCCGCGAGGTTGGTTGGGCCAGTAGTCAAACGGCCCATGTCGTGACAAACCCTACTTAGGTTATCCGAATTGTCGGTGGCAGCCAGGGTTCGAGAAGTGGCTTGACAATTATCTAGCACTAAAGGATGATTGGATGGTGAAGGGATAAGAATCCCCGTGTCTTCCTTCTGATTGGCTAAAGGAGCGGTGGCATTAATGACCTGTTGGTGACCCAATGTCTGAGTTAAAGCAGTGACCTTGGGACTCTGTGTCCTTTCATTACCACTTTGTGTTTCCAAAGACGTTTGCTTTCGTTGAGACGAGGTCTTGACATGAAGCAAAGGTGAAGCCTTTGTTATCAGTCCCGCGGCCAAAAGGGACTCATCCTCCCAAGTTGACTCCTCCGGCGATAAACCCTGCCATTGAATCAAAACCTGAGGGGTTTCTTTACCTTGTTTCCAGATCGACCGATGGGCAACAACGGCAACCGGAACGTGTACTGGGGGTGTACGATGGAGGTCCAATGGAAGCTGGTGAACCTGATAGTTTCCTGAAGGCACAAATGGTCGCAAGAGTGACACATGGAAAACAGGATGCACTCGAGAGCCCTCCGAAAGTTTGAGGCGGTATGCTACCCTACCGATACGCTCAGTGACTTCAAATGGGCCATAAAAACGAAGGCTTAACTTGTGAGAGGAGTTGTGGTGGACGAACAATTGTTGGTACGGTTGCAGTCGAAGGAGCACCCGATCTCCGACCTTAAAGGTAAGATCTGTATGATTTTTATTCGCTTGATTCTTCATTAAAGCCTGTTCTTTTCTTAAGTTTTGTTTCAATGATGCGAGGATCTTGGAACGTTGATGGAGATCAGAGTCTACAACCTCTATGGAAGTGGTCCCCAGTGTATAATCCAGGAGGCAAGGTGGAGTTCTTCCATAAGTGGCCTGAAAAGGCGATGTTCTAGAAGATCGATTGTAAGCTGTGTTGTAGTGAAACGATTGACTTTGGGGGACCATGTAGTTTCCCCACAGTATCCCAAAAGACTTAGGCTACTTTAGCTGCTGAGTATCTGGATGGTAATGCTGCGAAGTGGGCTCCTTTGGTGAGCCTGTCAACCACTACTAGAATATCCGTAAACCCCCCTGAATTTGGTAAATGTGTGATAAAATCCATGGACAACTCCGACCAAATGGTTTCGGGGATAGAAAAGGGTTGTAAAAGGCCGTATGGAAATTGGTTTGGAGCTTTGGTTTTTTGACATATATCATACTAGTGAATAAACTGCTGAACATATCTTTTAATGTGTTTCCAGGTAAACTTGGCTCCCAGTCTCAGGAGTGTGCGTCGAATGCCAGCATGACCTCCAACCTTGGATGAGTGGAAGTCATGAAGAAGAGATGAGATCAAGGATGAACCTGTAGGAATGTACAAACGGTTGTGATGAAACAACAGTCCCTGATGTTGGTGCCAGTGTGGCCATTTGGATGACCCCTTTTGTAAATCTTGTAAAATAGCAGTAGCATAGGAGTCTTTTTGTAATTCAGACTGCATAATTGGACTGTACTGAGATGTAGGATAACTGAGTAATCTTGATTCAGGGGATAAACACATAATACTCCCCTCAGGCTGTCGTGACAGAGCGTCAACCGTAATGTTGAGTTTCCCAGGTTTATATTGAATTGAGTAATTAAAACTCAATAGATTCGCAAGGAATTGTTGTTGTTCAGGGGTTTGAATCACTTGGGACATCAAGTGATGCAAGCTTTTGTGGTTCGTCTTTATCACAAAGGACGTTCCCAATAGATATTGTCGCCATTTCGCGATAGCAGATGTTATGGCATACATCTCCCTGAAGTAAGTAGATTTGGCTTGCATGTTTTTAGACAATTTGCGACTGTAGTAGGCAATTGGGTGGTTTGCTTGTAGTAGTACTGCTCCAACTCTTGCACCAGAAGCATCCGTTTCCAATACAAATGGAAGGGCAAAGTTTGGTAGAGCTAAAATAGGTGCATTACTCAATAAATTCTTAAGTGAGGTAAAGGCCTATTCTGCAGCTGTGGACACCTAAAGGCATCTATGGATAACAAATCAGTGAGAGGGACTGCTACTGTTGCATACCCTTATATGAATCTACGATAGTAGCCTTATAAGCCCAAAAAGGCCCTGAGTTGTGTAACTGATTGAGGGATGGGCCAATCCTTGACAGCCTGTTTCTTGGATGGATCAGGTGAAACACCCTTTGCAGAAATAATGTGACCAAGGAACTGAATTTCCTGCACAGCAAAGGAACATTTAGTAAATTTAGCAAAAAAAATTATGATCACGAAGTGTCTGCAACACTTGCACCAAATGCTCATAATGGGCTTGAAGGGATGAACTGTAGACAAAGATATCATCAAAGAAGATGACGACAAATCTTCTCAGAAATTGATTGAACACATGATTCATAGTTTCCTGGAAGGTGAATGGAGCATTAGACAACCCGAATGGCATGACCAGGAACTCGAAGTGACCACTGTGAGTTCTGAATGCGGTCTTATGGAAATCATTTGGCTCCATTTTAATCTGGTGATAACCAGACCGTAAGTCCAACTTAGAAAAAATCTGGGCACCATGTAACTCATCTAGTAGTTCATCCACTGTAGGAATTAGAAATTTATCAGGGATGGTAATGGCATTTAAAGCACGGTAATCAACACAAAAGCGCCATGTGCCGTCCTTTTTGCGAACCAACAGGACTGGGAAACTGAAAGGGGATTGGCTGGGTCTAATTATTCCATTAGTCAACATCTCGTTGACCATTTTCTCAATTTCTATTTTTTGAAAATGGGGATATCTATAAGGTTGAACCTGTACAGGTTTAGAGTTGGGAAGGAGGTTAATGTGGTGGTTGGAATTTCTGTCAGGGGGTAAAGAGGTAATGGTATTATAAACATCTTGAAATTGATGCAAAATATGTTGTATTAGAGGAGGGTGTGTTGTCATATCTTTTTTTAAGGAAGGTGTGGATGTGTTACTGGTGAGGCACATGAAGCAAGAAGAAACAGAATTTTGGGCCATAAGTTTGTGTAATTGGGATTGGATATTTGGGATGGGCAGGGATCTGAATCACCATGGAGTAGTATGGTAGAGGCACTGTGGTTAAAGGACATAGTTAATTGAGAGTAATCTGTCACAATTGGTCCCAGAGTTGATAACCATTGGATGCCAAGCACTACATCTGCCCCTTGAGTTATAGCACGAATAGATCCACAGAGAATGTGTTGGACTGCAGTAGCAAAGGCACTGCAACACAAGAGGCAGTGCATTGGAGGGTATCTTCATTTCCTACCTGCACTTGAAATGGATTAATTTGTTGCATAGTTAAATCAAGAAAAGTGGCCATACGTGCAGTTATGAAATTATGGGTACTGCCCCCATCAACTAGGATTTGCACTGACTTCCTTTTTATAGCTCCTGTAAGACGAAATGATCTGGAACTGTGATGTCCATATAATGCATTGAAACTAATTTCTGGTGTGACCTCAATGAGATTAGGTACTTCATGTGTTTCTAGGATATCAGGGCCTGGGTCATCCTCAGTACCCTCGAAATACAATAAGGAAGCCCGCCCTTTGCATTTGTGGCCAAATGAATATTTCTCATTACAATTGTAGCATAAGTTTTTCTCCCTTTTCAATTGCATTTCTTCTTGTGATAAGCGGCGAATTGGTACCACTGAAATCGATGCAGTTGTGGTGGTATTGGGTGAGGGATTTGTGGGTTTATGAGGTGTTGTCCATGAACGAAAAGAACGGGCCTCACTAGCTTGATCTTCATAAACACGGGCCGCAGAAAATGCTTCGTGATAATATTGGGGTCTGAGGGTCAGAACTGATCTTCAAATGTGGGGTTTCAATCTTGAGATAAAAATGCTGCGCAGTAAGGTAGCAGAAAGTCCAGGTACCTCACTTACAAGTTTCTCAAAGGATGATTGATATTCAAGTACTGATCCTGTCTGTTGAATCTTCACCAAGGAACCAGCAGGATCCTCAAACTCAAACGGTCCAAAACGACATTGTAAAGCCGTACAGAAAGTGCGCCAATCAGTCATTAGCCCATTTTGGTCAGATCCGTAAAACCAACTAGCTGCTGGTTCGTCTAAATGAAATTCAGCAAGATTTAAACGATCTAGAAGTGGAACTTGATAAAATGAAAAATACCTTTCAATAGCTATTATCTAAGTCGTCGGGTCACCCGAAGAGAAGTGTGGAAAATCAAGCTTAACTTGACGAGATCTGTAATTGTCGACGACAGATGTGGAGTTCCTATGGGGTGTAGATCCCAAAATTCCACGGTTGTTTGTGTTCAGTTCAATCAGACGAGTAAGATCTTGATGAAAACAGTTTTGTGAATCTTATAGCTGTTGTTGGGAAGTGTGTAATTGGATGTGAGATTCTTGAAGATTAGTGTGTTGCTGTTCTCTTACTAATTCAGCAGCATGAAATTGTTGCTCAAGGGTTTCCAAATGTTGGTGTAGTTCTCGCATTCTGGTGTTTTCTGCCATACTATGGAGGAAGAGGTTGATGAAAGCACCAAATTATAGGGGTTCTGATCTATAACAGAGGGAAGAGGAAGGAACACGTGAGAGAGAAGAAGTAGAGAGAGATATTAGAGAGAGAGAGAGAGATTTGTCCAATTTTTCTAATTTTTTCTATTCACGCCCTTCTTGGCTATATATTTGTATCACTTACAATTATTCTTGTATCTCTTTTAGTTTTTCTTTGATTACAACAGATGTTAACATTGTAAAGCAAGCTGACTATTGAAAATAGTCCATTAGGTGATTGGGCTTCTTTCTGACGCGAATGAGCCTGCTCCCACCCAATCCAGCTAATTAGGTTGCAACAGTTCCATGTTCTTAGAGCAACAGTTAAGATTGTACACACTCTGTTCACATTTTTGACATTTTAACTTAAATTAATGATTAAAATAATAATTTACTTACGTATTTTTTTAAAGATAAGGTTGAAACAATAAATATAAATGAGTGGTGAGTTTCATAATTAATTAAGGTTGAAATATTAAAATGTTACCAAATGGTGGTAGCTTAGTTAGTGGATGGGAGCAAAATAGGTGGGGTTAAGAGTATGCGTTCGATCATCCTTAGTACTGAAGGACCTCCTACATAATTGTTTTGAAGACATCAAAGTCTAATAAAGGACTCAAATTGAAGATAAAACAAATTATTTGGTTAGATTGATTATAACACATTAGATATATCATTAAGTAACATATCAAGCTCCAATGCATTTCATACATCTTAATTCTTTTGTATTTGATGTTGATAACTTTTTGCATCTTAATTGATGTGAATTTGAAGCTTGAAAATTTGTATGAGATTGATTAATATGCATTGAAAGTTTTTCTGCAAAAGTTATGATTATTTAGAAGTTTGAAAATCTGAATTTTTTGAATTTTAGTTGTTGGTCGATGAAATGCTCGATGCAGCGAGCAAACCATCGAGCTGACAAATTTATCTCGATAAAATGCTCGATGTAGCGAGCAAAACATCGAGCAGATGCAAATTAATTGGCTTTTAAACGCATTGCATATGTTTTATCTTCATAACTTGAAATCTCTCTCTCTCTCTCTCTTTATGAAAAAGAAAAACTTCTCTCTCTAAAAAAACAGAAATCTCCAAGAACGAAAATTATTTTTGAGTGAGTGAATCATTGAAGCATTGAAGTTATATTGTGAGTAAGAGTGATTCCTAGTGTTCTCTTCATCTTTCTCCCAAAATCCCTAAACCTCCATCAACAATCTTCATCTCTTGAACCCTAAACGCTTTGTACCATTGTTGATGAGTTTCTTGATCGATTTCTGAGTCAATCTTGGGTGATTTGGAGTGTTGTTCATGATTCTTCAAGATTGGAGGATTGGAAGCAATTAATTCAAGATTCTTCGAACCGAAAGTTGAGGAACCCTAACTACATTCTCTATTTCTCTTTACTGAAAATTTGAAAGCTATTGTGGTAATATCTTAAACCTTGTTTTGAGCATCCTTTGTTATACTCTTGATTCTTGATATTGTTGATTTGATTTTCTGTTTTTATTTTGATACATTGTGAGTATTTTGATTTCTCTATTTTTATTTTAAGTGAATATAATAGAAATCTTGATGCTTTTAGTGTAAAATCTGTGTTTCTAATTTTTGTAAAAGATCGACTAAAAAACTCAAATCTTAATTTGTGTTTATACCTTGTCACACATTGTTTTAATTTAGATTTTCTTTTGAGATTCACTGTTTAGAAGCCTAATCTTGAATTGTTCTAGAAATTTTATTGTTGGAATATTAAATATGAATTTTCTGTTTTAATCGAGGTATATTGTTCTTAAAATTCAGATCTCTTGTGGTTTATCATTAAGAGATTTATCTAGAACTAATTTTGTAATTTTTGTGAAATCTTGAGAGAAATTACAAATCGGATTTTTCTAGATATAGTGTGATAGTTTCTGTTTAAATCAGAATTTTTAGTGTCCATCATTTAGATACTTGATATTATTACATACAAGTTTCTTATTGTTGAAAATTTACAATTTGTGATACATATACTTGTGCTCTAAATTTTCTGCATACATCTGGAGCTTGTTGTTGTGCCTTATTTGATATATCAAATATGATAGGACATTGTAATAGGTTGATAAATTTTATGTTATAAATATGAAATTATGTATTGCTTGTTTAAAGTGAAGTGCGTGTGTGTGAAAAATCTACCCTGAGTGTGTAGGTTCAATCGAGTGGGTTGACTACCTTGTGTTTGGCTTGAGAGTGAGTATCAAGGCATGGAGCCTCAAAAATCCACTAGGAAGAGTGAGGTCTTGTGTGGGAGGAGTTGGTGAACTCCATAGGTTCGGCTCGAGAGTATTCTCAAAGCTTGGAGCAGTATAGGCATTAGGAAGATTTTTGGTATTTTGTTTGATTGCTTGTGTGACGCGTGTTTGTAAAATGGTATACTTGTGATGAATAAAATATCTGCTGCGATTTCAGTCTGGACGTATCACCCAATTTAGGCTTAGTGAGTGTGAACCAGGATATATCATGTGTCTTTGTCTCTCTGATTTAAATTCTGTTTTATGTATTGAGACTAAGAGTTAAATTGTTTATGGTAATTACATAGTGCTATAACAGGTTTATAAATTCTATTTTCTGTTATATTTTTAGAGTGTTGTAGCACCTCACTAGTTTTGATATAATTGCTGTAGCACTTAAACTATTTTCTGGTATTTGGAAATTAATCATTTTCTATTTTGAGTAAGAAAGCTTGTTGCTGTGTTTGCTCTGTAAAATAAAAGGTCAGGTACATTTTCTATTGATATACATCATACATAAATCATTTTGGGCATATAGGAACCTAAGGTAAAATTAGTAAAATTGTTATAGCTATGTGATTGTTATCTGAATTGAACTTGCAAAATAATTTGAGAATAGTCATTCTTATTGTGTAGGTGTGGTGATTGAACTAAATAGTTCAACTTTGTCTAGACTTTACAAGTCTAAAGATCTATTAAGAAAAAGTTTTTAAAACAAAGAAGTCACTTGCCTAACAAGTACCACATTTGAGAAGGATTTAAAGCTTTAATTATTGACCCACCTCGAATCAGACTAATCGCGAAGGGATGAACTGATTGAAATATTTTCAAAAAAATAATATTAAAATATAAACAGAGTAAACTTAATCCTACATCCTACATGGTGATCCAATTAAGAACCCGTAATAACTTCTTATTTTGTAATTATTATGACAACTAACAGATCTTGTATATTATTTCTTGTATTTTAACGACAAACACTTCAAAAAATAAGATGAAATAGTCAACAACAAAAAAATTGACATTTTATGTTTTAAATTTAAAAATAGTACTACAAACACATAAGAAACTTTATATATTTTTTTCCTTTTAATATTAGTACATGCTAATTTCTATTTCTTATAATGAATATTTAAATCTTATACGTCATAATAAAAAATTAACAGATACTTATAACTAAATTGGAATACTTTCAGAGTTACAAAGTTGTATAAAAGAAAAAAGTTACAGTTCTGGAAAAATAAGAATGAATACCAAAATAATCGTCAACTACTATTCTTATCATTCTAATACTATAGCCCTACTAATCATGGCTGTTTATACAAATAAATTGGTGACAAAAGGGGTTTTAATTGGTCCAGTGGTTTGTGTTAATTAACTAACCAAAATCATAAGAGTAGGTAAAATACCAAATTAAATATAATAATAATAAAATAAAATAAAAAATAATGTGAGATATGGCAACAATGTGGAATTTCATTTCTACACACTCGCTTCTCATCTTTCTCACCATTACGAATTCTACACAAAAATTATAAAGAATCAATTTAACCGAAAATATTTACAAAATATTAGAGCTTTGCTATATATTCTTGCCGGCTCCATTTTTCTAATAATTTTTTTTTTCAATGTTTTAAATCCTTAAAAACGGTTCTAGGTGTGATTGGCTTGAATTTTCTATCCATTTTTAATCTCTTAAAAAATTTGGCTCCTGTTATGTTGGGCCTATAAATTGTTCACCCTTCAGTTCTATAAAGTTTTTTTGGTAGGTAAAGGGTGTGTTAAGGTATAATAAAAATACTTTCATCTAACAAATTCACTTCTTGGATTTAATTAGTTTTTTTACACAATTAGGTTTGAAGTTGTGCTAATTACAAATTTTCATAATATTTATTACAAGATTACTAGAGAATAGAAACAACATAATCGAACTCTAGAGGATAGAAACCATCTAGTTCGTTATTATTAGTGGTGAATTACGTGACCACAAAAAACATGACACGTTTGTAAACATAGTTACGACCTGCTCAGTGACGGACGCAGGAATTTTATAGAGAGGGGACAAAAAATAAAAATACATCTTCATAAATAAAAGTACTTCAAATACAATACAGATCTAATATGCAAAAAATTGAAAGAAATCTATTACAGAAATTAAGATCGCTTCACTTTACTCTTACTTTACGTGTTTTCATATTGTTAAACCCATCTACAATAAAAACAGATCCAGAAAATGTTTAAATAAATAATAGATAAATAAATAAATTAAAAAAAATGTATGTTGAAATGCATTGTACCTAAATGATGCTTGGACAAGCTGTTGAATCTAGTAAAATTATTCAAATATAATCATCAAGATATATTGTAGAAGAATACTCCAGCAAGCTAACCAACATTGAAAAGTAAACACTTCTAGATCTCAGAGTCCAAAAAATAAGAAAATACAGACTAAAAAAATACACTAACAGATCAGTAAATGAAGCATTTGAAAATTTGAAATATTACAAGTCCCCAATAAATATGTTGTTACGCTCTATTGTATTTTTCACCTTGAGTTTTGAATTTTTTTTTTTAATTTATTGGTTCATTCATGTTTTGAATTTTTTTTTAATTTATTTGTCCAACACAATTTATTCTTTCAGTTTGAAAATTAATCCTTAATGAAACATTAAAGCATTAAAAAACATTAGCACACCGAATGTCGGTATAAAAAAATATTAATCAATGGAAAATAATGAGTTAAAATAAAACATTCAAAACATGAGGATGATATGAACGAATTTCGAAACAAAACAATCGAATAATAGCAGCATTGTTAATTTCATAAAAAAAATAGAGATAGTAAGAGACCTGAGTTGAAAAGATTTGTTAAAATTGAGAAAGAGAGAGGGGTTTTTTGAGCCATGATTGAGTGTAGTGTGATATCTTATAGTGTCATGGAGAATAATTTTATATTATACAATTTTCAAAACAAATAATTTAATAATATTATTAAAATTATATTATATTATATATATATATATTAAAAAAAAGTTTCTTTAAATTTAGGAGACAGTGACCCTAAATCCGCCTCTGGACCTGCTGCAGCGAATTAATACACATGACAATTTGAAAAAATTTACTATCTAATAATTTTTTTTTAAAATGTGACAAATGGGTCACTATTCCCGACATTCTAACCTATTTGATCCGGTACGATTTGTGAAAAAAGCCCTGCGGCTCAAACGAGGGACAGTTGAAGATTTAAAGCAGAGATTGAAGTCGTTACAGCAACACATGCAACGAGATATAACGGATAAGGTGGCAATTCTCAAGTTTGGTTTTAGTTCGAATATGACCCTTCATTACAAACAGTTGACCCTAGATTTTTCTCAATTCTCAATATAATTAGTTTTAGAAAAAATTTTGTTAAAAATATTAGAACATTTTTTTAGGATTTTCATTTTTAATCTATTTATCATAAATTTCAATAATATCTTCAATTGAAAATGCATTGTTTAATGTTTTTATTAAAGAATAAAGTATGAATAAAAAACAACTTAATAATCATTGATAAAATAAAAAATTATTATTAGTTATTCATTCACTCTTTATAAAGTGTGTTCTCCTACTTTCGAGAAAGAAAAAAAAAACCCAAATCCATGGTTAAGTTATGTTCTATCAAATCTTTCAAAGAATCTGTTTGTGATTTTTGGGCCAGAGATACCAGTTCTCTGGTTGGATGCAGTTGTAGATTTGTGTATTTGTCTATTACATGTTGGTTTAAGTGGCAGGGGAATCATAATATGCATATCGTAGTGTTACCCATATTTTATTATACACAACAAATTGGCATTCTTCAAAATGGATGGAAGATTCGGTGAGGCCTGATATAATAAGAAATTAATATATAGATAAACACTCAACATGGAAAAACAACATTTTTTCATTCTCAAAATGGAAATGATCAGATCAGCCCCACAAGCTTTAGTTGTGCATCAATATTGGAATGGGAAAAAGAAGATGGCTGCGATTTGCCAAATGAATTAGTCAGTGTGATAGATTTAAATCCCAACTTTAATTAAGAGTTTGTGGCAATGAAACGACCCACGTGGCTCATTTGCCACTTTAGAAGCATTAATTGTAACATTGATATATATGCTAATTGAATATCTCATGTGCTCATGATTATTATGAGTTAATTAATTCCATTGTTAATGGGCACTCAATACGGTGGGATCTAGATACCAGCTAGTTAGTGAATAATCTTGCAGCATATTTTCAGTATTAAGAGAATAGATATTCTTTTACTAAAGACAAAAAAATATAAAATAAAAATATTATTAATTATAAAGGGGTAAGTAAAATAAATGTAATTAATTAGTTTTTTTTTTCAACTTTAGTAAAAGATGCCCGAAGTATTCAATATTATGGAATACCGAAAGTATATTGATAATCTTGATATTAGATATTTTAGACTAGAATCTTCAATGTATATAGGAACTATTTAAATGCACTGAACTTGATATGCATGAGTGCTTCATAAGATTGTTAATTTGGAAAGGATGGTATAAAAAAAAGCAGAATATGCACGATTAAATCACCTTTATATCCTTAATCGAAGATTATACCATACTCTATTTGTTAATCGGCAGCCATTGTGATCCATAAATAAAGTTGCAAAAGGTCACATGGGGACTGGTCATAAAGAAGGTCTAAAGTGGCAGAAGAACATACATTTTGAAGGGATGCAGGAGAATTTTATGAAGAGTATATATTAGTTACTTAAAGAATTCCCTTCATTCTCTCAGGTTCGTTGTGGATAACTAAGGATAAGGACCTGCATGGGAGAATTTCATGGAAAGTAATATATTCTACAATAAAATAAAGTACTTTCTTACATCAAATATTGTTGGGGGTTAGAACTACGGAATATGCCGCAAAGCCCTGGTAGCTACTCTGTCCAAACAAACTAACAGAAAGCTTCCCATTTGGCCACCCTTCCCAGAGGATAAATTAATTCCTCGGTCCTATTGATGTGTTGGCAGAATCAAATACTTGACTTTTAAACATTCAAGTTTATATATATATATATATATATATATATATATATATATATATATATATATATATATATATATGAGGTAGGATCCTTTGACACATAGTGTTACATGCTTACAAATCAGAGCCGTTGATCTTTTTAGATCCAATGACTCTTAGATGAGGTGTCAAATTTCAAATTTGACACTGGTGTCAAAGGATCCTTACCTATATATATATATATATATGAAAAAATATTTCTACAGCCACTTTAGATAAGATTATCTATTTATATCTATGTTCTCCCGGGAGAACATAGTTATAACACTAAAGTTGTTTTTTTCCTCTCTCCACGTCAGCAGACAGATTCTGAAAAGTAAATGCATATATATATATATATATATATATATATATATATATATATATATAGAAAAATGTTTATCATTTTAAATAACATAATTTTGTATTATTTTTAACGAAACTACGTCATTTTGGTGTGTTTTTGGTTTTTTTTTTATATTTTTTATAAAATTAGGAAGAAAAAAAAAGTGGAGGAGAGAGAATGTAAAAACACACTAAAATGACGTAATTTCATTATAATGACACAAAGTTGCATCATTTAAAATGACAAATATTTTTATTTTTCTCTCCCCCCCTCTCTATATATATATAGGGATAAGATTCTTTGATACCGGTGTTAAACTTTGAAATTTGACACTAAATCCTAACCGTTGATTTTCACAAATCAACAGTTATCATTTATTGGGAATTAATAATTAATTAATAAGTTTGATTCCTTTGACACCAGTGTCAAATTTGAAATTTGACACCAAATCATAACAGTTGATAGTCGTTAGATCAAAAAAGATTAATGGTGTCACATGCTTATAAATCATAGTCGTTGATATTTTTTTATCTAACGGCTATCAGATGAGGTGTCAAATTTTAAATTTGACACTGGTGTCAAATGATCCTACCTCATATATATATATATATATATATATATATATATAGGAAGGATCCGTTTACAAATTTTTTTTTATAAATTTTTGCAAATTACACCATGTACTCCCGGAGTACACTAGGTTACACTATGTACTTCCCGGAGTACATGGTGTAATTTGCAAGATTTTGTAAAAAAAATTTGTAAATGGATCCTTCCCCTATATATATAATGTAACCTAGTATACTTCCGGGAATATATAATATAGTTTGTAAGCAAAACATTTATAAATATAATCCTCTATATATATATATTATATAAATTTCTCCACTCGTTCATCAATTAATCCGGTCGAGTCGGGTAGAACTATAAGGCTGGTAAAGCTCCTTTACTATAAGTTTTCAACATTATCTCTTGCTATTAGAAATTTAGATTTAGATTTTAAAATGTAAAGCTAGATACTATTGTATCGTGTATGCATATAATTATATTAGTATTTAGTAACGTCTCAAAACAAGTAATGCAATTTTGACATTCTCAATTTCTCATAAAAAAAATTCAAAATTCAAGTGTTTGAATCCAACGTGTGAATGTAGAGAAATAAAAGTACACTAGATAGACTAGAAGCTGCTTGAATTCAAGAATTTTATAATTCAACGCTTGAAATAATATTGACAAAAATTGCTATTCAGTGCTGCCGTCTTGAATGGAAATGAGAATCTAACTGATAAAATAGCTTAATACGACCCTTCATCATAATGAATATTTATTGAAAACTGCAACTAACATTATAACATACATTTTAGGAATGCGCTGCTGAACGCTTGCGATACAGTTTTTCCTTTTTTTAATTATTATTTTGCAAATTAAAACACACAAATAATAATCTAAAGGGTAGAACACTCGAGCCTTCATATACGCTTGATTTTTCTAGCAACTAGACCCTACATTTTATCGTTGTTCTGAACGCTAATATATGTAGATCTAGGTTAGTGGTTGATGCACTCAAATGACGAGGAAGTCCCCATAAATATTTGATAACTCTGCACCTATCTCGACGGTGTGCTAAAACTATATATATAGAAAAGTATCTAGTTTGTAATGCAGTATCACATTAATTAATGACTTTATAATTAAATATCTAACACACTCTTTCACATAAGAATGTTTTAATTTTAAGTGTAAATAATTTACAAATTCATTTTCTTAATTTACCTTGTGCTGATTTTAACTTATTTTTAAGCATTAAAAAAGTAGTTAATAATAATTGAATTCGTGACCATTTGATCATATATGTTCTGATACTATGTTAAACGATTAATTTAACTTTATGTTTAAATTGTGAAGTGCAGGTCTCATTAATGCCTTTAGATATTATATCTCTAATATATCTATTTAATTTCAAATACCAAATTTTAATTTTTTTTTACGAATAAAGCAATTTGAATAAAAAAACTATATATCTATTTAATGCCTTTTTTTTCAAAAAAAAAAAGGCATGCAAAACCCTAATATACACGTCAAATCATAATTCTCGGATATGTCTTAAATTGGAGTCGTACTTGAATATATTTCTTAAAAAAAGTGAATTTCCTTTTTTGAGGCATGAAAACTTGAATAAATAAAAACAAATAGAAGAAAAGAAGATGGAAATTAGCGCCAAAGAATGAATTTTATCTTCATATAAAAACTAGGATACATATATCTAATCTCATCCAATTACTTTCATATTACGTCAAGAATAAACTATATTCTTAATCTATGTAGCACCGATACTGATACAGGACACGTGATACGATACGACACGACACTCCGACACGTTAATTTTAAAAAATGTTAGATTTCGACACGTTAAGACATGTTTTGATATTAAATAATATTTTTAATTTATATAGTATATATTATATTTAGTATTCAATAATTTAACAAAAAAAATAAAACTAAACTTATAACATTCATAAATTTTGCAAAGAAACATAAGATATCCAAAATATTTATATTAAACTCAATAAAATAGTAATCGTAATCCAACGAATCTAATAGTTGGAACTAAAAACTCAACATAACGCAACGCAACCTTTAAACCTTTTTTTGAATTTTTATAATGCGTGTTGAAGTGTCGGAGAGTGTCGGAGTGTCCGAGAGTGTTGGGAAGTGTCAGACACGACACGTTAGGGTTTTTGAAGTGTCGGTGCTTCATAGTTCTTAATTTGAATTTTTAAATAAATTTAATAAGTTGTTTTTATCTTAATTAAACAAGGGGATACTCAAATGCTTTATAAGTTGTTGGCTTATTAAGTGATAAATAAGTATAAAGCCCAGAAGTTTGGACTCGTTTGACGTTCAGAGCCGCCTTTGACATTTGAAAAATGATTCTTAAATAGAACATATATTATATTAGAAGAATTTTTTTTACAAAGATCTCATTCCAAAATTTGACGAACAAATCGTGGGCGCGAGAAGATTATCAACATATACACGGTTGTTGATTTTTTCTTTTATTCCCCAAAGTTTTGATTCATGCATGCACAAATATATGTCTCCATCTTTCATTTTACAAGATATTTACCTGGAAGTTTAAATTTTGTGTCTTATATGAAGGGATGTAAATAAGTCATCAACTTATTGGGGCTTATAGACTGGTATATTTTAAGTTAGACTTTGTTTGAGAGATATAATATAAAATTATTAAAGACTCATTATTTATAAGCTTAAACTTTTGGGTCATGAAATGATTCTTAACAGTGGTACCATAATCGAATTGGGTTCAAGCTAGCTTGATGTTTGGCTAGAAACAAGTTGAGTACTTGGGCTTTGGAGTACAAGGGGGAACATACTAATGTGAGATTTCACACTTGAAATGGAGACAGTTGAAGTATGATGAAGTCCCACTTTAGATGGTAATGAGTTAAGTGAAGTCTATATAAGTGGGAGGACCCATGAACTCCATCACATTTGAATAAGTAAGATCCACTCCTCCAATTGATACATGGAGGCGGTATTTCCGTCTGTTAAATTGATTCGAGGAGATTAACGTGAAACTGCCTCCAAATGTGTACTAGAGGCGGTTAAAATAACCGCCTCCATTTACCATTCAGAGACGGTTATATTAAAACCGCCTCTAATTTCTACCTTCAGAGGCGGTGAAACTATAATCACCTCCAAATGTATATTAGACGCGGTTAAAACAACCGCCCCCATTGACCCTTTAGAGGCGGTTGAGATATAATTGCCTCTAAATATAGCAATTAGAGGTGATTTTAATATAATCGCCTCTGAATGGAAATGTGACGGTTATTCTAGCCGCCTCTAATAGACATTTGTAGGCAATTTCATGTGAACCGCCTCTAAATGTACATTAAATGTGGTTAAAATAACCGCCTCCAAAGCATATTTAGAGGCGGTTCATGATCTAATGGACAGTGAGATTCAAAGAGAAAAATCTCTTTGTTCAGCCGTTGAATCATCCTCAAATTTGATTAGCGTGTTCTTCTCTTGTAATACTTTAGTCTGACCGTTCAGATTTTTAAGTTAAATTATCTTGTGTTATATATAAATATCCAAAGATGACTGTTGCACATTAAAAAAAATCATCTCACCTTCACTTTGAAGTCCCACCTTGGATGACACTTGTTCCTCTTTCTCCATTTCCTTCTATATTTTTTTTTGATAGACTCCATTTCCTTCTATATAACAACCCACACTAATAAACATATATACAAAATTCATTAAGTTATTTATATTCAACTAATAAAAATTACATTAACTTTTTAAAATAGTTTTTTTTTTAAAAAATTATATTAACTAATTACTGTCGAAAATTATATTAAAAATAAAAATTTTAAAAAAATTATATTAACATTTAAAAATTACAATTTAATATTAAAAATTAAAAATTAATATAATTTTAACTATTTGGATGTGGTTACACGTTATTTGGAGGTAATTAATATAACTGCCTCATATTGTCTTTTGGAGGCGGTAGTGGAGGCGATTAAAATAGCCGTCTCAGAATATGTTTTGGAGGCGGTTAGAATAACCGCCTCAGATTGTCATGTAGTGGCGGTTATTCCAACAAACTGTCGTATTTATGAACCGTCGAACCAAGCGTTTAGAGGCGGTTTGAACCGCCTCAAAATGCAAATATAACTGCCTCTAAAACCAATTTTCTTGTAGTGAAACATCATTCTCTCCATCTCCCCACCTTCTCCCTCTCATCACCTAAAGTCTTCATTTTATTCTCTTCTCATAAGCGCAATCTCTACTCCATTCATCTATCCTTTCTTTCAGTAAGCTAGGAACTTGGGTTCAAAACTAACTTGGATGAGTGAGTGAAGTTGAAGTGGTAGAAGCTTCTTGCATGTAAATGTTAGGATTGGAGTGGGTTCTTGTGAAGATATATCAAGGCTTGCATGTTAGGCCGAGCACCACTTGGGAAGAGGGAAAAACTCCATTATCAAAGCCAAGGACCAAACCATTGAAGCTACCAACAGGTAAGTCATGAAGCTAATTGTCTCTTCTCTACCTAAATTTCGAATATGGTGTATGTTCAAATGCACGCAAGCTCTGATGACTGAGTTGGATTATTTATCATGAGAAGGCACATCAGGGAGAATAACATAAAAACCTAGGTAGGAAGGAAAACTCTTTGGTATAGATATGAAATGGATCAATATTGATTTTGCATGATTTTGGTTAGATAGTCCTCATGTGGTTGCATTACTTGCATGTGTCTTTGTTAGACTCTAGTGGCAACTAGAGTGTGTCGGAACTAATCTTAGTGGGGAATTTTGGGTTGGAAAGACCCTGACAACTATAGTAAAAACTGCATTTCTGGTGTTGTTCGCTGGTCTTGCTCTCTGAAAACACTTTATAGAGTTGCTCTTTGAACTAGCTCGCTATAGCGAGCAAACCACTGTTAGTTGTTTTCCTTGGATTTTCTCGCTGATGCAGCTCGCTTCATCGAACAGGCCAGCGAGGGTCCCTACATCATTGCATATCATTTTGGTATTATTATCTGCCAATAATCCTATGTTAAATTATTTTAATGGTTATTATCATGATTACTAAGTTGCCCTTTCATATGAATTATTATTATTATATATATATGGGGTAGGATATTCTTACACCGGTGTAAGAGTTAGAAGTCTTACACTCAATCTTGATCGGTGATCCACTTGTATCCAATGACTCACAATACTAAGAAATTTGAGCCGTTAGATATAAATGGAATCAACGGATAAGATTGAGAGTGTAAGTTACACTGGTGTAAAATGATCCTGACCCTATATATATATATATGAGAAAAATAAGTATCATGTTGTAGGATAATCCTCTTGTCATGCTATAGAGACAACAAGTGTGGAGTCCACCATTTCTAAAAGAAAAAGACAAAAATGCAGCACAAATATCGATGTATGTGTAGGAAACTTTGCATTTGTAATGCAACATAACAAATGCAAAACTATATATATATATATATAGAGTCAGGATCATTTTACACCAGTGTAAGTTACACTCTCAATCTTATTCGTTGATTCCATTTATATCTAATGGCTCAAATTTTTTAGTAATGTGAGCCATTGGATACAAGTGGATCAATGGTCAAGATTAAATGTAAGACTTCTAACTCTTACACCGGTGTAAAAATATCATGCCTCATATATATATATATATATATATATATATATATATATATATATATACCACACGTGCCACAATTACAGTTATGACAGACGCCTTACGTGTTTGAGCTCAATACACATACAGATCCATAAAAGGACAGATACATAACTGCTATATACGGGACACAAATACAATATAATTTATCTGGGGGGGGGGGGGGTAAGAACCCATACTGCGATTTAGATAATAACTTGTGCTATGGTGAATATATACATGTCCTTTTCTTCCTGAAATTTTGTTATATAGTAGGGCAGTTATTGTAGAAATTAACAGCTCACTAGAGGATAATCTTGGATTATGATGGAGTAAGAATATTAATTTTATGATTTACTAGATTCACATCTCACCTAGTTGGGGTTTCATTTCAGGATCTCATGGAAAGCCTAAAAGCCCAAGAAGTGCGTGATCTTGGTGCTTTAGATGATATATATAAATATGTTGTAACGATGTTTTGGACGATGTAAATGACTAAGTTAGCTATTATGGCTGTGGACTCTTATATTTTTTTTGTTAGGTATGACTCATATTTTGCATTCAGATGAGATTTTTTGTTGGCGGGATTAGCAGAAAATCAACTGGGTCCCGCTTTGACTGGATTTGGTATTGTTGTGGACCTCTGACTCATTGATGACTCTTTTGCTGAGTCATTGTATTTATCTTTTTTCTTAGTAGTTTAGGTTTAGGCTCATGAATAACTGTTATTAGGATTTTTTATAAATCTTATTTATATTATCTTGTAAACCGAGTGACTTGTAACGAGTGCCGGTGAGGTGAATATAGTATAAAAAAATGGACGTAGCCTACATTGTGTGAATCAGGATAAACCTCTATGTGAATTTCTTTTCCTTTTCTCTTTTCGTTTTCAGATTTATGTGTTATCCGATTGTCAATTTCCAATATTTTGGTGTAAACTTTCTGATGCTCATGATTGGAATACTTTGTTCTTTTGTTGGAGGATAGAACTCCATGAACCTTGTTTGAGTAAAAACATATGTAAATATATATTTAAAGAGAAAAATGTGTATCATTTTTAAAGGATGTAAAGTTATGTCATTTTAAGTGAGAGAAAATGATAGATAAAAGAAGAGAGAGTGGACAAAAAAATATAAAGGTGTGGGTCCACCTTTTTATGAGAGTGACAAAATATAAGTTTTGTCATTTAAAAGAATAAACATTTTTCCCATATTTAAATGCTTCATTTGTTCAGCTATGTATAGTTCCTTGTGTATATGTCACTTTTGCTGGGGCGTTGCAGAATATCTCAAGAATATCCCAACAGACTTTATTTAGCCTAGATAATAACGTCGAACAAGCTCGAGAAAAAAAAAATCCATTTAATAATTAAGCCACAAATTTATTTTAAAAACCCATCTTCAAAGCCTACTGTGGAGTCTATGATATATTAAGTTGAGTTTATAATATTATATAATAGTATTTTTGCTATTTAAAGTGGTCTATGATATTTTAGGTGAAATATCAAATTTAAGAAGATAGATTTATCTTTCCTTAACAGAGAAGTATTTTGAAAAAATTAATTCATGTTATAGAGTTGTTCATGATTATTCTTGTATTTTAATTTAATAAACAATCGATGTTAGATTTATTATAATAAAAATTATATTACGTTTGGTAGGCATAATATATCATACCTTTTTTTTTTTTTTAAACATGACATACTGGACTTGTAATTTAAACTCTATCATACTAATAAGGAACCTCAGACAGACTTTTTCACCCTTTTGCTCCTTATTAATTAATTAATAATCATTTTGTCCCTGATTCGAAACTATTTATCAATCTGCCTCTCTTTAGTCGACTACCTTGCATTTTTAATCGACTAAATGGTCAAAACAGACAAAAAATGGCTGCTGGGAGATTTAGTCGACTAAATCTCCCTATTTAGTCGACTAAATCTTCATATTTGACAAAAAAAAAATAAGTCAGTATGATTTTAATCGATTAAGTAGGGAGATTTAGTCGATTAAATCTCCCAAAAACCGTTTAGTCGATTAAAAATGTAAGGTAGTCGATTAAAGATGGGCAGATTGGTAGATAGTTTCGAATCAGAGACAAAATAGTTATTAATTAATTAATAAGGGGCAAAAGGGTGAAAAAGCCAACTCAGACATATTCCTGATGAAAAAGGACGAGGCTAAATATAGAACCTCGAACCCTATTTATAAAACCGTGTAAATGAGTATATATCTATATTCCTAATATTTCCATGGATTGCATTTGAGGTTGGAGCAAGCACCATCCCATGTGCTTCTGCATTCGCCACCTTCACCATCACAGCATTTGCACACAAGCCCCAGAGTCGAAAAAGCTTGACGCTTTGAGTACCCTAAATAATATTAATCAAAACATGCATTGTATTTACATATATGCTTTCTATATAATTTTGAAGCAAACATAAAGAACAAAAATATAAAATACACACACATATATATATATATATGGAAAGATTCATCTTTAAGATGGTTACCTTTTGTCTGGAGGGTGAAAACGTGACTGGCTTCCACGCCATTTGGGTTGAGAGATAACTTGGGTGCAATTATTAGGAGACAAGCAAAGAAGAGCATAAAGCACTTTTGTGTGAGCATTTTTGTGACTAGTCACCACACTCTAAAGAGCAAAATAGATAAACACAGCGTAAGTCACGAGTAGAAACCAAAGGAGTAAGGCAACACGAGAAAACTGGGAACAAAATGAACACTTGAAGGTGGGTTCTTTATAAATGGGGAATGCACATTCTGATTCCTTTGTCCTATATTGAGTGATTGAAACTTCGAAGAACTTCTAGAATTGATGATAGCCAACGTGCCACGTGTTTGCTATCGTACGCGGGGCTTGAAACTAGTTTTTTCCCTTTTCCATCGAAGTTAATTACCGTCTAGAGTCCGCTAGGAAAAGGTGGCAAAGAAATTGAAGATGCTTCGCTTTCTTTGAATTTTCACTTGCTTTCTTGTTTTTCTTTTCAATTATTGACATTTAGTTTTTCAAGGTACTTTTTGGAAGAATAATTTTGACATTCAATTGCATAAACTTTAGGTTTTGAGTAATGTGCTTGATTTACGATACATTATTATTAACTGGGAGTCTCATTATATTTATACATGACATGAAACTTTTGTTTTTTTATGCATGTGTTGAGATAATGTTAGAATTTAATTAAAGAATCTTATATGCTCTACAACTAAGAGAAATCTCTTGCTTCGAGGTGCAATGACCAACGTAACTTCCAATAAATTTTCTTCAATGCAAATTGTAATCATACTTTTCCATTATTTACTCTTCTCGTTCAAACGTCTAAAACACGTTAGAAGACTTTCAGAGTCGTGCTTTTAATTCGTTTTTGTAAATAACATATTTGAGGTTCTATTTAATATGATTTCCTTTTCTTTTCTTTTTGTTTGCCCCCTAATGTTCTGGAAGTGGAACTTTAAGTAAAGGAAGAGGTAAGGTAACTTGGTGGAAGACGGAACTGAGATAAAGAATTAGGCGTGTGAATTGAGCAACAAACTTGTTAGCTATTCAATATTTTTTGTGTGTGTTAAGATGTAAATTGTATTGAGGAATTCAAGTGTGAATGATTGAGTGAAAGAGTCTCACATTGCTTAAGAATGAATGGACTAAGTGAGCATCATATAAGTGAAAAAACCTATATACCTAATATCTTAAGGTTTTGAGTTTTATTATGGTGTTCCAAGCCCATTTAATGTCGTTGCTTACTTAACCCATGGTTGGCGGTTTCTTCCCGTCATGGGCTCCCCCTGTACGGCCCAACAATTGGTATCAGAGCTAATGATGGATTGGTTGATGAACTCCGTTAATACTTGAAGAAGCTTCTCCTTGAGGGGAGAGGGAGATGTTGAAAAATCCAAGTGTGAATGATTGAGTGAAAAAGTTCTCCATTGGTTAAGAATGGACTAAGTGAGAATCATATAAGTGGAGGGACCTAATGCCTTAAGGTTTTGAGTTTGATTGTGATGTTCTAAGCTCACTTAGCCTATGATTGACGATCTCTCCTAACCATGAGCTCTCCCTGCACGGGTCAACAAATTGAAAGGTAGTGGATTTAGAGTTAGGTCTATATTCCTCAAGAAGTATAGCATCTCATATATGCGGGTGTTTAAAGAAGCAATGATATAGACCTAAATTAAGGAGAGTCACCAAAGATGCTATCGTAGGTATAGCTGCGAGAGGGGGATCATTGCACCAACTATTGCAATGAGACGTTGCTTTACCATCATGGGTATACGACTAAGTTGTGCAAGGGAGAGAAGCCTGCAATGAGGACCATGTGTTCATCTATATAATGCTAAATAACTAGGCCTCTATTGTACCTTCAGATGATCGGCCCAACATACTGGGCCTGTGTAGGCTAGCAAAAACATAAACAAAACTGCCTTTGTTTGAAAATTACTTTCACGATATTACAAAAAATTTGCAAGTTTTTGGAGTAATAGGTTTGGTCAATATATTGTGAATATTTAGAAGGAAAAAATCGACAGTTATATTTCAAAAAAGCAATTCGGAGAAGCTTTAAGATTTACTTCAGGATTTATCCGAAAGTTTTATTTTTCTTAACTGTATTTCACTGAATTTTAACTTTTCGCTTTTCAGAATTCTCACAAGCTTCCTAAAGTCCTACAACAGAAATTATAGCTGAACATATGAAAGAAATAAAAAATAAAAGATTACGCCGAAGAAAATTCTCAAGATTTACCTAACGATATAATGGGAAGTCTTATTTCATTTTCATCCATGTTTAAAATGCATACACTGTAGGGGATGAATAAACGGAAGTGGAATATTCCACTGTTATACGATACATACCCTGATAATTTTTCCGATACCCCAGACCAAGGTCTTTGCACATGTGCGAGTAGAATTTCTCCATCAATTTAAGAATAAAAGAATTGAAAATGGAATCATTTATTAGTTGATCAAGAAAAAATCATTTGTGTTTCCAAGTCAAAGAGGAAAACGAAGACTTATTATTACCTCGAGGCCCAAGAACTTAGTCACTATGTAATTAACCTTGAAGAATAGCTTTTCATTTTTTTTTTATATTTTTTTTTTTTTTTTTGATAACACATTTTTTTTTATATTTAAATATCTTACTCTGATGTTCTTATTGAAAACAATTTATTGAACCCATCCTACTCAATTACATAAAATCAATTTATAACTAGTTACATACTCTGTTCAATTCAATGAAAAATTTCGAATAACAATTGATCTGAATATAGATCAGAAATGGTCAACCTTGTAAATGATTCGCTGTTATTGTCTAGGCCAATTTAGAGGTTGCGGTTGGCGAGAAGAGAGTGTCAGGCACGATTGGTTTTTTCTACGTAATACTAAGGAGCGAATATAAGCTCATTTTCAACGTATGACCGGGTGCCTTTTATAAGCTATGTCCATATTTTAGAAGTTGTGACTTGTGAGGTAAAGAGTGAGCCTCACAAGTGTATGTGAGGAAATATTTGCTAAAAGTAATTATTTGATATAATTATGAAAATAATTTCTGATAATGAATTTTCATCTTGTAATATAGTAAAGGTGGATATGTGTCAATCCGAAATATATATATATTTTTTTAACCGAACCAAACTAGTTTAAACTGTTTTGGTTTCAAATCAAACTTGTTTTAGCGAACCAATTTTGAATTGTTTTACAAATAGGTTCTGAACCGATTTTCCAAATCAATTCTTTTGATTTGGTTTAACTTTTAGAAAATGGGTTATGTAAATATCATATTACATGATGAAACAGTGACTTTTCCAATGAAGAGGAGAGAGAAAGTGTGAGAGAAAAAAAACTTGTGGACCTCATCTCTAGGGGTGAAAGTGGACTGCGCTAAGTCAAGCTTTGCCTCGAAAAGTCCAAGCCTAAGTCAAAAAAATTTAATTTGGCCTGGTCCAAGCCTAGTACGAGTCTAACTGTTAGCATGGCTTGACCCGTTTATAAAAAATAAATGGTCTGGCCTAACCCGTTAGCCTGTTAATTTTTAACTTCCAAGCAGAACCATGAATCAACTTTACAAAATATTCAAATTCTGTTGTCAAATCAAAAATCACAATTTCAACGTCCAAACATAATCATGAATCAAAATAAAATCATACAATCTGCATTTAAGTCACTTTCAAAAGTAAAATGCTCAAACTAAATAACATAATTTATGACTTATATGATTTTTTTTTATAGGCATATATATATATATATATATATATATATATATATATATATATATATATATATATATATTTTATATTTTGACCTTAATTAGTAAAAAATTTATGTTTTGTATTATCTCTACGATTTACGCTTCTACTGTCCTTCCATTCTTATGTAAAAACTTAATTTTGACATCATTCGCTTACATTGCTATTATATAGAACGAAAATTCCGCCTGGCCCAAAGGTCCACTAAAGAGCACCAATCTATTAAGTTCGGTTGTTGATATATATTTTCTAATTTTTTGAAAATCGATTAGGATTAAAATGACCTGCTATAGAATAGATATATTTTAACCTATGAACGTAATGAGCTTAGATTAATTAACTGTAGTCGGTTAGATTGGACTTGTTTTGGTGTTTTGTTAAATAATTACAAATAAAAAATAAAAAATAATTTTTTTATTTTTAAATTTTTAAATTTTCTCAATAAATTAAATATTTTGTTTTTACTTTTTTATTTTTATATTTTTTTATTCTAGAATGCGTATCTAGAGGCTCGATCCCCTTTTCTTTAACATTATTTTCAATTTCAACCCCTTAGAGGTGGTCAATTCGATCGCAAGATGCCCAAACTGATCCGAATTGACTAATTGAATGCCCCAGGTACCACGCTAGCATTTATTGTGATTTGGTTATTTTATTTTTTTGGAGTTACACAACTCTAATTATCTCTCTGAGATGAGTTGGCTCCTCCGGTATCTCCACGAGCTTCGACTCTTTAAGCCCGTTATGAGACTAATCCGGAGTGCGGGGGAACGGTGATGGCTATGGGACTCTTTGAGCCGGCTATTGTGATTTGGTTATTGTGCTTATTTTATAATTCTAATCATTTTGTAATTATATGAGTACATTTAGTCTCCTTTTTTTTGTTCTCATTACAACATATAACTTGACTATCAACTTCAATGTTTCTAGTCATCATTTGTGTAATATCTCCGCAGAACATCTATGATAACCCTGTATCATATGTCTCACTGAACTCTTAAAAATCATAAGGCTTTCAATAGCTCTGATATTTCTATAAATAAATATTGATTAAATGTTACCAAGAAAAACGAGAGCAGCCATTTTGGCTTTAATGCTAATAAATGCAAACCTGCAAATGCTTCATGCTTTTGCTACAATTATTTAATGCATCACCCTACCTATTATGGTGTATTAAACACAATAATGGGGCTCCTAACTTGGAATTTACCATCATCCCAAACCAAAGAGGCTGACACTAGGGATGCTTCCATTGTTCCCTCAATTGTGAGCACAAATGTTTGCTTTTGGTTAAGAGAAGTGAATGATAGAACACTAGGGTTCACTACAATTTTTAGTCCTTGTGGAGCAGTCACAATAGCTTTATATTTGGACATTGAAAACCCAACATTTGTTACAGTCCTATTATAACCGCCACTTACACTGGAATTAGAGGGTGGCACTTGAAGAGCAAATGAAGGATAGTTCAAATCCCTTGCTGTTCCATAAGTTGTTTCAGAGCAGCTACTATTATCTCCTGTGATAAGTTGTATAATCCTGGAACTATAGCCTTGTCCACATAAAACCCTTACATAGTCTATTTCACCAGCATCATATACTAAACCGGGATTCACAGCCTTCAAAGGATCAATTTGGCCTGCACCATATGCGAATTCTGCATCACGGTTAATCCTGGGATTAAGCTGCTTAGCTGCAAGGTGCACAAATGAGAAGAAAGTTAAAAGTTTAATTCTGTAAAGAACCAATTCAACCCAAAAGTTTATGTTGTTGGGTAAGGTTACATTAATGATTTTATATATCTCAACACACCCCCTCACACGAGAGCTCACTAAACTTGAAGGGTGGATAATGCACAGGTCCATCTACCTGTGCGAAGAAAGAAATTCCACTAGAAAAAAAGTGGGGGTGGTAAAGATCAAACCCGGTACACCAAGGTTCTGATACCTTGTAAAGAACCAATTCAAACCAAAAACTTAAGCTGTTGGATAAGGTTACATTAATGATTTTATATATCTCAACAAATTCTAATGATAATAATTGAAATGTGTCATTGCTTATTACATTTCTATTACCTGTTGTCATTAGAGCTGAACGAATAGCAGCAGGAGACCACATTGGATGAAATGATTTAACATATGCTGCTGCCCCAGCAACATGTGGGCATGACATTGATGTTCCTGAGATAATGTTGAATTGTAATGTTCTGTTGTCACCTTCAATATCAGAAGGAGGGGAAATTGGAGACCAACTAGCTAGAATAGAAACTCCTGGAGCCACTAAATCAGGCTACAACATGAAAAAAAAAATAAAAATATATAGATTGGTAAGTTTAATTTCTTTATTGAAGAAAAAAAACAAAAACAAAAAAGCTAAGGTACCTTGAGAATTTCAGGTGTAACATGATTTGGACCCCTTGAGGAGAAAGAGACCACAACAGGTGCCAAAGTATCTTTCATTTCATCACTCTTAAATATGGTTGCAGTTGGTGTACTGCAAATTGTTTCAAACAAAGTGCTTTAGATATGTATGTGTAAAGAAGCATTTCAACCCTCAAGTTTAAGTTGTTAGGTGAGGCTTAAATTATTGATTTTATATTATATTTAGGTAACAGTATATGTGGTTCTTCTGTAACAGTAATATTATATTTCTCTAGACCCCTTGTTAGTGTAAATGGCATCTTCAGCTGTTACCTTGTAGAGTTTAAGTAGTTATACACGGAGGTACCATCCAGCAAGTCAAGGTAAGATCCTGGAAGAGGAAGAGAGGGAGGATCATCTCTAAAAGATTGACTTTGTAACAGTGCTCCAACAGCACCAGCATAGAAAGGTCCTTGCGCTAGGCTTCTCCCTTCACAGAGAACAATTTTGCCCTTGACTTTATTTTTGTCCAACGTACCACCAGAGCAAAACCTGCATTATGGAAACATTTTCATTAAAAAATTAAGAGTATTTTAGAATGTTTCAGCTATTTGACCAATGATATTTTGGAACACTAAGGACTATTTGTACTTGTACAGTTGTTTGTTTGGCCATAATGTTATACTTATACATCTCAAGTTAAACGACATCAGGACTAGTTACCTGGATATAGATCCATCGTAGCCTCCATTAGTGTTTGGTGCATCTCCACCATATATTATAGGATACAATTCTCCCTTAAGGTCAAATGAATTTATTGAGATTCCCTACACATACACATGGAATAAAGAAATTGACATGATCCTGATGTTACAACTTTATATGACGAAACTTATTTAAGTCAATATTCTTATAGTCCATTAAATTACAAGCCTATTTAGCTTAGATTGACTTTCACAAATGAGGCCACGAGGCATGCTCAGGCATAGGATAGAGAAGTTAATTTACCTCAAAAGTTCTGTTGTTACCTAATTCAACCTTGGTAACAAACTTCCTGTCTATGGTGCTAGCAGCCACAGATATTAACCAAGGTGCAAAATTTGCTAATGATGAAAGTTTTGGACCCGAGTTCCCAGCTGAAGTTGTTGTCAATACTCCATTTCTCACAGCATGAAATGCTCCAATGGCTAATCCATCCCTAAAATAGTCCTTATCATTGAACCCTCCAATTGAAATTGATATTATGTCAACCCCATCAGCAATTGCATCATCAAACCCAGCAAGTATGTCCGCATCATAACATCCATCAATCCAACATACTTTATAGACAGCAATGCGTGCTGATGTAGCTCCACCTCTTGCTGTTCCTTGTCCAAGGCCCAACATACTCACTGTGTTAACTGGGTTCCCTGCTGCTATTGATGCTGTATGAGTGCCATGACCATCTGAATCCCTTGGAGATTTTAAATCTTCATCACTAAATGAACCATCAGCTCTGTAATACTTAGCCCCAATGATTTTACTACAAGAATATAGCAACATCTGTTAATATTAATAATGTACTTTTTTTATCTACCTCTATGAATATCTTGAATGTTGTTAATGTATTCTAACTAGACTACTAGTACATACTTATTGCAAGTGAAATTAGACGTTTGGCATGTGCCCTTCCATTTACTAGGTGCTGGGCCAAATCCTTTATCATTGAAACTCTCAGATTCTGGCCAGATTCCAGAGTCAAGTACTCCAACAATGACATCACTTTTAGTTGGTCCTCTTTCAGCTTGTAGTGGAAAGCCAATAAAATCCCAAGACCTTGTTGTATGGAGTTGTCTTTTCTCATTAGGAAATACAGACACCACTCCATCAAGTCCTGCATTAAAGAGTTTTTCTCGGTTGGCAAATTTGTAAACCCAAGAAGAAAGGACTTGTTAGTTTTAAAGTGGATAGAATAGTTTTTGTGCTGACCAGCCATTCTATCGGCTTCCTCCTCTGTTAGCTTCACAACAAAGCCACTGAAACTACGTTTGTAGTGGTGCAGTACTGACTTGGGCTCGGCATTGCTGAAATTGTGAACACAAATCAAGAAAACGAGGTAAGAAAAAGAAACCAACTATGCATTTTTAGTTCACTGTCTCAGTCTCAACAAATAATGATACTAACATTGGCTACTTTTCATTTTCCTTTTGTTCATGCAGGAAAGAATGAGGAAATGATAGATAGTTTCAACTTTCAACTGGTTAAACCTTGGTCCTCTCATTCTTTTATCTCCTAAAACATTTTTCCTACCAAACATAGCTTTACAAGGAAAATTAGTCTTGCCAAATTTATAAGGTGTAATGTTGAGATATATAATCCCACATTGGTTAGATGTGCAACTAATGTGGAGTTTATAAGGCCTTAGACACTCTCACCCTTTGAGCTAGCTTTTGGGGTGGTGTATCACATGGTTCTTTACATGGTATCAGAGCCTCGCCGTCCCCCGCTTTAAAAAGTGGAATTAAAATAAAAAAAAGCACAAAAAGGTGTAAACCAAAAATGGGCCTATGCAATTCCATGCTTCTAGCCCAAAGGGCTCTTGCGTGAGGGGGCGTGTTGAGATATATAGTCCCACATTGGTTAGATGTGCAACTAATGTAGAGTTTATAAGGCCTTGGACACTCCCACCCTTTGAGCTAGCTTTTGGGGTGGTGTATCCCAAGGTTCTTTACATGGTATCAGAGCCTCGCCGCCGCCCTCCACTTTCTCTTGTGGCGTTTCTTAGCACAGGTAGGCTGGGCCTGTTGCATGTCCACTCTTCAAGCCCAATGGGCTCTCGTGTGAGGGGGCGTGTTGAGATATATAGTCTCACATTGGTTGTATGTGCAACTAATGTGGAGTTTATAAGGTCTTGGGCACTCCCACCCTTTGAGCTAGCTTTGGGGTGGTGTATCCCAAGGTTCTTTACATGGTATCAGAGCCTCGCCGCCGCCCTCCACTTTCTCTTGTGACGTTTTTTAGCACAGGTAGGCTAGGCCTGTTGCATTGTCCACTCTTCAAGCTCAATGAGCTTTCGTGTGAGGGTGCGTGTTGAGATATATAGTCCCACATTAGTTGTATGTGTAACTAATGTGGAGTTTATAAGGCCTTGGGCGCTCCCATCCTTTGAGCTAGCTTTTGGGGTGGTGTATCCCAAGGTTCTTTACATAATGCTTGTACATTGTAGCCTATCAGTTCCATTAGTAATATTTATTGAACATATCATCAATCTGAGAGACAGGTGTGGCAATAGATAGGATTCTGCTTCACTTGATAGTATACAACAACCAAGTATATAACCAAATAAGAAAGTGAAGTTTTCTTATGTACCCATATGGGCTATAGCTGGACCCGTATGGGCTATAGTTGGACCCGTATGATAGTGATATCAGAGTTGGGTTGAGTATTTGTGTTTGAATACTCAGTTGAGGGGAGGCATATCAATTGTGGATTTTACATTTGAGAGGGAGATTGTTGGAATATTAAAGTGTGATGAGTTTCACATTAGTTGATAATGAGCTAAATGAAGTGGATATAAGTAGATGAACCCATGAACTCTAGGTCTTAAAGTTTTGGGTTATGATATTGTGTCGGACCTATTTGTTATAGTTGGGTTAGCTTAGCCTATTGGTGCTGTCACCGGCTTTGGACTCCTCCCTATACCTACCTGACAAATAAAAAGTTGTAGTGTCTGAAATTTTTGATTTGGATGGAATGGTATTACCTGTCTGCAACTTCTTGTAGCATGCTTGTGTAAAGGGTCAATGCAGAAGCTTCATCCTTCATGCTGTTCCCAGTGTACACAATGTAAGTCTGCATTCAGAACATAATTATCAAAAGCACATAACTATGAAAACCAAGAGAAAAAAAGTAGGGAGTAAGGCCCATGGAATTGAAAAGAAAGATGAAGACAGATAAATTTGCCTTTATTGGGGCTGAGCGACATGTCAGAAGAAATGAGGTGAAGGAAAGGAGGAGCAACAAGAGAGCAGAAGATTTACTAATATCCATTGTCAGGTTAGTTAGAACATTGCAGCCAAATGGTTGGTGGTGTGTGTGTTTATATACATGTCCCTCGACAAAGATATATTTATCCATGCATGATTCATTTGCTTTACGATTTATCTTTCTTCCAGAAACTCCCACCAATCAAGCAAGACGTGTTTTCAGATAAAATTTGAAAGGTTTATACTTTTGGTTGAATGATTCAAACAGAAAAGTCTATACAAAAAGGAACTCTTGCTTTTGGAAACTAGTACTGGAAGCTCATCACTAATTGAGAGTGATACGAACCTTAAGCAAGACGTGTTTTCAGATAAAATTTGAAAGGTTTATGCTGTTGGTTGAATGATTCAAACAGAAAAGTCTATACAAAAAGGAGCTATTGCTCTTGGAAGCTAGTACTGGAAGCTCATCATTGAGAGTGACATGAACCTCAGAGGAACCTCACCCTAAAAGCTAACTTACGAGGTAAGAGAGTTTAAATGCCGGCAACACCACCCGTGCCACTTGATTGTAAGCAAGAGGTATAATAGAAAGCTCTGAAACCAATTAATACAAATTTTGAGAGAATCTCACCTCAAAAGCTAACTCATGAGGTAGGAGAGTCCAAAGTTCACACCAGAACCTTGGAGTAGGATTGTGACAGAGAGCTATGCCAATCCATTAATTACATCATCATAAGTCTACCTTGTTAATTACGTCTAGACATATTACACTAAGTTCAACTACAAAATAAGGTAAAGTATTTCATTTGGACTGAAGTCACATGGCATCATAGCATGGTCAACTTGATCCCCAAGTGGGGTTGAAATCAATATCAGACACATAAATCCATCAATGTCTAAACAAAAGAAAAACTTCCATTTTGTTTCAAGGGCAGTTTTCACTCAATTGTTAGCTTGGACTATATGTTTAGCGCGCAACACACTGAAGAGCTATTCAAGATGAGATGGTTAAAATGTTGTTTTGGTACCATAAATTTGCCTAGTGTAGGGTCCGTGTTTATAATTAATGTTAGGGCTTTATGTTTATCATGTGACATAATCTAATTCCATTTTCCTACACACACATCAAAGAGGTGGGGTCCACATTTTTTCCTTCTCTTTCATCATTTCACTTTCTCTCTTTTTTTTATTGTGTGAGTAGGAAAATCAAGTTGAGTTATGTAACATAATAATCATAAAACCCTTAATGTTAATAATTAATAAAACTCAATTGGCTAGCCCTTTATGGCATTTGATTTTAGCATAGGACCGTCTTTAATTTTCCTAGCATGTTAGCAAAAGACCAAAAAGAGTTGCTAGCAGCTTTGTTTCACACTACCATTACTTTTTGTGCTTTCACATAGGATGGAGTCATGGAACTTTTCCCCTTTCTCACGTTTACTATTTTCTTCTTTGTGTTTTCTTCCAAGAACTTTCTTAAAATTATTTTCTTCTATTCAGATTAATCATGTTAAACCCAGATCGTACCGGCTGATCCAATCGAAAATTGGACCCAATCATTGGATCAGATTTGCAATCAAACCAGTAGGAAATTGGTGATTGGATGTGTTTGAATATGATTTTGTTTTTTCTGTTTTTAAAAAATATTTTGAATATAAATTTTCAAAATTAGTTTTCAGAATATAAGAACAACAAAACTTGTTTAAATATGATTAGATTTAAAGTTATAAAAAAATGTACCGATTTATAAAAATACCATTGATAAATTTTTATAATTACAAAGTTGTCACCGTATAATAATTTAAAATTAAAAAAAAAAGTTAGACTTGTTTACAGAAATACCATTAATAAATTCTCATAATTATAAAATTGCTACTGTAAAATAATAAAACCAAAAAATAATATTTGAGTACATTCTTAAATTATTATTATTTATTTTAAAAGCTAAAAAGTAATTATTATTTTGAGAGTCATATTACAAAATAATCTTTCCTAAACAAATTTATTTTATTCTAAAAACTATAAAACTGTTTTTTAAAAAAGAAAACATTCCCAGTCTTTTTGATTGTGTTATGATTTTTCTGATTTTAAAACTATTTTGTAGAATAGTTAATGAAATAATTATTTGAAAAAGTATTTCTTCAGTCACTGGAGATAAAATTATCTCCAGTTAGCCTAAAATGATGTCGTTTTAGGTTGTAAGATTAAAAAATTATAATGATAAAGACTAATATAACTTTGTAATAAATTAGAACTACAAAAATGACGTCGTTTTGGACTCACCGAAGATAGCTTATCTCCATTGACAGGAGAAATCTTTTTTCCTATTTGTTTTCTATATTTTTTTTGTCTTGAAAGTTAAAAATTAAAACACAAAACAAAAACAATTCAGATATATTCTCTAAATTTGATTCTGAAAAAAATAAGAGCTTTCAATTTTTTTTTACAAAACAGGCTTTATTAACCATTTTTTTAAATTTTTTCTGAAAATAAAAAAATTAGCCAATATTTTGTACCAGTTGCCACGATTAGACCGTAGAAAATCTCTAGAAAGCTGAAGCACATGGTTAACCACTTGGACTCGTGAATGAGTTGTTCAATCGAATGGGCCACAAATGAAAATGGCCATGAATTGAATTGAGTTATGAAGCACCTAAAGCCTTTGGCAGTGAAAAGGAAACCTAAGCCTACTTAAAAAAAAAACGTGAAAGAGTTTCGTCCGAAACCAATTAAAATTTTTATGGGTTTTACTTCTCTAATGTTGTAGGAGAGGAGTTATCTTATGTTATGAGATGAATTAAGTGGAACCCATCAATTTTTAAAAAAGAAAAAAAAAGTGAGACACATCTTTTTATGTGAGTGTAACATGAGAGATGAATTTTATGTAACATGAGAATATAATTTTCCAATTTTTATACTGCGTGTTAAAGAAGTTTGAAAGAAATGAGTTCACTTTAGCAAATTTGGAATCCATCCAATTAATCAAAGTTACGGTGGAAGTCTTAATTTTAGCAGGAGTTGTACTCGTTTGCCCTCCTTTTTGTTAGCTTCTCTTCTTTTTCAATTATATTTTTCAAGTTCTTATTTTATTTTTGAGAAGGATATATTTACAAAATTTTTTTTACAGATTACACTAAGTATGATCGGTCATACACTCTTGATTGAATTATGACCGGTCATACTTAGTGTAGTTTGTAAGAATTGGTAAACAAAAAATTTGTAAATATAACATTTTCTTTTATTTTTAACTTTAATAATTTTTAAGTTGAAAAAAACCAACATCCGTCGAAATTATTTAATTTTACAACTATTTTTTGAATATATTTAAATGAATATAAACCATTTAAATACAAACTGCACCCAATGCAATTTGCATTTGAACGGTAGGCGATCGAATTCTTAAAGATAAAAATAAAAAAAATCAAATTCAATTGAATAGAAAAATTGATAAATATATTGGATGCTCAGTCTGTAGATACTTTTCAAAGAACTAATGAAAAGTACCCAAAAGCGCTTTCCTTGTGGCTTAATTTATTGGATATTTTG
Source organism: Gastrolobium bilobum (assembly GCF_033153095.1). NCBI lineage: Eukaryota > Viridiplantae > Streptophyta > Magnoliopsida > Fabales > Fabaceae > Gastrolobium > Gastrolobium bilobum. The sequence goes on along the minus strand of NW_026900016.1, from coordinate 16,375 downwards.
CATCTTAACTGCGTTATGCTAATCCATATCTATTATATTGTACAATAAAATTGCTTTGAGAAACCATTACTAATATTATTATATGAGGTAAGATCTTTTGGTATCAGTGTCAAATTTAAAATTTGACACCTCATCTGATAGTCGCTAGATAAAAAAAGATCAACGATTCTGATTTGTAAACATATGACACCATTGATCTTTTTTTATCTAATGGCTATCAGATGAGATGTCAAATTTTTAAATTTGACACTGATGTCAAAGGATCCTGCCTCTTATTACATACATGTCAATATGTCTTCAACCGAGCCCGTGACGGAGATCACCGCCAATGAGTTAAGCTGGATCAATTATATCAAGTGAGTTTAACATTATGTCTCAACACTTAGGGGGTTATATTGGATTAGGATTTTAAAAGAATTTTTTTGAGATAATTTTTTTTATAAATTTTAAAAGATTATTTAGAATCGGAAGAATTTAAAGACTTTTTTATAATGAAGATTTCATAAGATTGGATTTTAAAGGATTTTAATAAAATTTACAAGATTTGAAAAGACAATATGGATATAATAAACTAGGAACACTCAGGCATACAATCAATCATTGACTCTGATATCACTGTTAGACGGGTTCGTGGGAGCCTTTAACGGGGGACCATCACCAATAAGTTAAGTTAGACCAACTATATTAAGTGAGTTCAATATTATATCTCAACTCAAAATCTTAAGGCATTGAGTTTATGAATCCTCTCATTTATATAAACTTCACTTAGTCCATCATGAATCAGTGTGTGATATCATTACACTTGAATATCTCAACATAATATTTAAATGAGAAAAAATGAAATGGTCAGATAAAAAAACAAAATATCATGGAATCCATAATCATGGTAAGTCGGAGGGGCAGGTGCACAGACATATAAAAGATTTGGTGCACAGACATATAGTACAGATACTTGCTATGCGAATTAGTGGATGGAGAGAGCTTTGCATGTGATCAAACGCCTAGGCTTCTTGAGCTACTTTAGAATGGATGCTGTTGGCTTCTCTTAGCGGCACTTGTCTCCTAGACATTACGGAGCATCTACACTGCCATGTCCATTGCATGGGACAAAGACATTACTGAATTGAGGGTTGAAAGCACTATTTTAAAATTCGTACAGGTTATCGAACCGGTAGAGGTACTGCGTCATTGGATCATTGGTTCAATCGGGTAGAATCGGATTTACTGTTCACATATGAAAAATATAAAAATATTACTTATATTAATAAAAATTCACATAAAAAAACTATCAATGAGCTTCAAAAATAAATTAATTTTAAATGAAAGCAAATATTATATACTTCTAAGCTTTTAGCTCTAGACGATATCCTAATATTTGATTAAAATTGCAATATAAGTTAAATGCACCTTTTGTGCTTGACATGATACGGATAAATTAAATCATGATAACAAATAGTATGCATGAAATATACACTAAGAAAAAAGTGTCACCGTTATTGTAACATCTCGAGCACTGACGAGGGCGGGGAGTGATCGCCGGTGCAAAGAGGCACGGACAAGGAGCGGCTCCTGACAGGCTTCCATTGGGGGGTTACATGCATGAATGAATCGATCGATACCCGAAAGAGAGGGATTCCAAAGGCTGTGCAGGTATAAGGCTGCACAGTTTGGGATAGCTTATAAGAATTAATTGGTACTACCTATGCTAACAAGATGCATCTGCTTTTTGGTAGCCCAGATCGGAAGAACTCCACAGTTAAGCGTGCTTGACTTGGAGCAATTCTGGGATGGGTGACCTCCTGGGAAGTTTTTCCTGGAAGTATGCGAGTGAGGAAAAAGCACATTGAAAAGTCTCGTGTTAGTATGTGGGGATAGTTATTGATTCTTGAAGCGGTCCGGTGTGGTTCGAGGACGAACCAGGAGGAAGCTGGTGGGCATGTAACATCCCGAGCACTGACGAGGGTGGGGAGTGATCGCCGGTGCAAAGAGGCACGGACAAGGAGCGACTCCTGACAGGCTTCCAGTGGGGGGTTACATGAATGAATCGAATCGACACCCGAAAGAGAGAGATTCTAAAGGTTGTGTAGGTATAAGGCTGCACAGTTTGGGATAGCTTATAAAAATTAATTGGTACTACCTATGCTAACAAGATGGATTTGCTTTTCGGTAGCCCGGATCAGAAGGACTCCACAGTTAAGCGTGCTTGACTTGGAGCAATTCTGGGATGGGTGACCTCCTGAGAAGTTTTCCCTGGAAGTGTGCGAGTGAGGAAAAAGCACACTGAAAAGTCTCGTGTTAGTATGTGGGGATAATCATTGATTCTTGAAGCGGTCGGGCATTACAGTTATCATGATATCAAATAATATGCATGAAATATACACTAAAAAAAAGTGTCTACCGTTGAGATGAGATCATGAGACCATCAGTGTTTATCACTACTTAACTTCATGAGATCATTATAAGATGCAACTAAATTACATAAACGAACTGCACTAATTTAAAATACCTTGTTATGTTCACCTTAATTTTAATCATATTCATCATAAAATATGTATATGATTTAATTAAAGAGTTCTTATCAACAAAAAAAAAGTACCAAAAAAAAAAGGAATAACCGGTCTAACCCGGGTCAACCGGGTCGCTGGGTTTCGGCCGGTCCAATCTGGGTTGACTGCAGAAGCGGTTCAACTACCCGCTTGGACCGGGAAACCCACCGGGTCACCGAGTCCCGGGTCGACCCGGCCAGTCCGAGCCGGGTTTTAAAACACTGGTTGAAAGTGACTCTACTATAGTTGTTCACCTAACAAGTAACAGCTGGTATATCCGCCATTGAGGTTTTAATAAGTGATTGCAGAACCACAAAATTTTATACGGAACATGTTCTTTTTTATAAGTTATAACTATGGGAAAAATGTTCATCCTTTTAAATGACACAACGTATATTATTTCACTCTTACAAAGAGGTGGGACCCACACCTTTATTTTTTTGTCAACTCTCTCTCCTCCTTTATCTATATCTTTCTCTCTCTTAAAATGATACAACTTTATATCCTTTAAAATGACACAACTTTATATCATTTAAAATGACACACACTAACCCCCAAGGGTAGCTCAGTTGGCAGCTGAGCTCCCAAGGGATTGCTTGGTGCAGGGATCAAACCCTGCCTCAAGCAGTTTCTTGGAAAATCTTTGGGGGCCAGAGGATAAGCCAAAAAATCTTCGGTTGGGGGATTAGTCTCGTCCTTTCTCCGGTTGCGAAGCTTAGTGCACCCACTGTTACAATGAGGGGCTAGCCCAAACGGGCCGTACCCCGAGGGCATGGTGCCCGGAGAAGGTTGAATGGGGATACCTCCTGGCAATGTACAAAAAAAAAAAAAATGACACACACTTTTCCCTATGACTATTTAATGATAAGATTGAAATAATGTTTACAAGTAAAGACTTTTATGAATTTAGAAGGAGTGATTATTATTTGGGTTTTATAATTCTCATTTAACATGAGAATTGAAATCTTCCTACACACCCTTCGATTTCCGTGCTGACGTAGGTTCTACACATAAGTTTTTCTAACATATGGGTCTCACATGCTTTTTGTCTCTACAATATAAGATTTCAATTCTTATGTAACTTGAGAATTATAAAATCCTTATTATTTATATCATAAAAAAATTAATACTCATATCTAAAGATGTTTACCCTCGCTCGATCCACGAAAAATATCTTATGACCTTCTAGAAGGGATAGATAGCCTATCTCATTATGCACCTATTGGTTCGTGTAATGAATGGTCACTTGTACGATCAATGATTGTCTCCATAAACCAATATAAGCACGCTTAACTATGGAGTTATTAAGTTACGGGTTACCTAAAAGTAGATGCATCTTATTAATATAGGTATTACCTATTAATCCCTTTAGCTATCCTCAACTGTATAATCTCAATCTACACAGCATCTGGATCCCTTTCTTTCAGGTATTGATTCGATTCATTCATGCATTCCTCTAGCTAGAAGCCTGCCAAGAGCTGCTCCCTGTCTATGCCTCATCTCTTTCGCACTGACGATCACTTGCTGCCCTTGTCAGCGCCTTGGATGTTACAGTTTGCATGTGTTTGATGTACCGCCCAATAGATGCAGTCCTATTTTACTTCTCTAATTTGCTATTGTTTCTTTCATGTGCAGAGCCAGTAGCGGAGCCACTTGGTAGCCAGCTGGTACCTTGGCACCAACTAATTTTCAAAAATGGTATAGATTTTCTTTAAAAGTTATTGTACAGGCTTGGCACTGGTTAAATTTTTTAAAATAGTACAACGTTGGCACTGACTGGGTTTTACCTGATTGGGTCTTTTGGTACTTGATGGGTTTTTTTTGGCTCCGCCACTGTGCAAAATAGCTGTTTAGTCGAGGTTATTCTTTTATTAACATCCAGAAAAAAATTCCACTGCTATGTAAATTCTTAAAAAGAAAAATAATGGAATTAATAGAAAAATTAAAAATACATGCATATAAGTGTTGATAAGAAAAGAATTAATATAAAAATAGTGATAATATATAACAAAATTACCTTGAAAATAAAAAAAACTCCTTTTCAGTAAATTAAATATAAAATAACATGTTAATTTTTTTAAAAAGAATATAAAGTAAAATTAAAAAAGAACAACATTAGTGCGTGAGTGTTGATTAAATTTTTTAAGTAGTAGTAATAATATATATGGAATTATCTTGACAAATAAAATGTTGTTTTTGATGAAAAATATTAAACATAAAATAGCCAATATATAAAAAGTTTCTTTCACGAGTAAAAATTTAATAAAAATTAAATGTGAAATAACTAGTGAAAATGTATGCATTCAGCAAGATCATTTATTCCGCTTTAAGAAAGTTAATTTTATGTGCGGTATTGAAGAATAAAGCTCAACTTTCCATGTCACCAGCTTCTTCCATATCAAATAAAATACACGTGAACACCGCCCTAATAAATGGGCGCCAAAATTACTGCATTCAATTTTCCTATTGTAACTTTCGTTCCCCATTTAATTTCATAGCTAGTTGAGCTAAGATCATATAAATGTAATGTTGATGCTTTGTAATCATTGTTTGAATTCATTCTGAATATACGAAAGATTCCATGATGGTGTCAGAGCTCTAAATTAGAGCTCTGGTATCACAAGAGAGTGAGAAGAGAGATTCAGCATAGTCCTTCGTGATCATGGCCGATCAAGATCCAAGTTCCATGGACAATCAATATCCAAGTTCCATGGCTGAGCAATTCCATGTGAATCAGCAACCATCAATAATTCATCAATCTCCTTTCCCTGACTTTCATACTAATCCATCCAATCTTTTTTTTCTTACACCCGAACGAATCTCCGCCAACAATCTTGGTTACTCCATTGCTTATTGCGAGTAATTACCACACATATGGGTCAGAGCAATGATAGTGGCTCTTATTTCCAAGAACATGATTGGATATTTCAATGGAAGCATAGTTCCACCTTCTAAAATCAATTTGAATCACTTTACGTGGCAGAGATGCAATAATATGGTGTGTGCTTGGATCCCTAAATCCATATCACAGCCTATTGTGCAAACTGTCATCTGGATAGAAAGAGCGATGGACATTTGGTTAGATCTTCGTCAACGATTCCCTTGATCAGATGTGTTTCGCATATTGATATCCAAGAAGAGATTTATCAGTTACAACAAGGAGACAAAGGTGTCACAGAGTATTTCACCAAGTTGAAAACTTTGTGGGACGAGCTTGACAATCTCAAACCATTGCCAATATGCAGTTGCAGCACACGCTGCTTGTAACACCTCGTGTGCACCCGGTGTATTAAGCATATAAATGGTAATAAGCTCAACTCTGATAAATGTGGAAGCTAAAAATTTCAATTATGAATCTTATCATATTAACTTAGGGAATTTTTTTTTCAAAAATCGCTTGTATGTAAATTGCAATAAATAAAAAAACTGAATAACCTCATACTATAAATAGGGTATCAAGTCATGGAACTACAACACGTAGACCAGACAAATCCAGATACAATAATACAACTCAAGTACGAATAAACACAAATTATTCCAATGTGGCATGGACAACCCTATGCTCACCAAATAAAACAACATAGTCAAATCATGTCTCAAGTAGGGGTGTAAATGGGCCAGGCTGGCCCAGCCCAGCCTACGGCTCGGTCTACATTGAGCTCAGCTCAGGCCCGGCCTTTCAGAAAAGTAGAGTAGGCTTAGGCTTATAAAAAATCTTTTTTAATAAATAGGCCATAGGCCAATTTTGTCAAGCCCGGCCTACAGCCTTGTAGGCTGGCCTATTTAATTTATTAAAATAAAATAATAAAATAATATTTATTTTATGTGGCAAAGACACAAAGCACCAAATACCAATATCTCTTACTTTTTGTGCTATTTTATTTTATGAAAGGAAAACTTGTCTGATGTCTCCAAATTTTACATGCTGTTGCAGCTTAATACCATGGAACAATGAGTACCTTGCTGGATTATGATGTTACTGATGAAGATCTTTCAATAATACTCTTCTTTCCCTTGTCTTGATGGTGGTTTAAAGATTTTTAGATGAATGACATTTTCTTGTAGACTTTATTTCAGCATCTAGTAATTGTATTTTTCTTATTTTTTCCATTTCTTTGACTCTATTCCTCTATGATATACATTCTAGAGCTGAGGTATTATGTTGACTCTTTCTTGTTTGTCATTTTTTTCTTATAAGAAGTACTAGTGCATGCATGAATGGAACTTTCTTTGCTCTATATAATTATTTTTTTTGCTTGGTATATATACAGGGAGGCCTACAAGGCCTGTAGGCCATGTCAGGCTTTCTTATTTTTGAAAATGGGCCGGGCTTGGCCTACAAATAAAGCCTTTAATAGGCCAGTAGGTCAGATAGGCTGAATTTTTTTTTACATAGGCTTAGGCCAGGATGGCCAAAGCCCAGCCCATTTACACCCCTAGTCTCAAGTACAATAGCCATATAAGAATAACAAGGTAGAATGATATCCATGTATAGAAACAAAGAAGCATGCATAATATCAGCTCAACTCCGGCCTCTTGCCACTAGAAGTCTCAACCTTAGAAGTACCTGTACCTAAAAATGTGCCCCAGAAGGGGTGAGATCTCTAACAGATATCTCAGTAAGACAAGGGGTCATCAAGGACTCTTCCGCCCCAAGCTCACTTACAAATATATAATAAGTTCAAAACACTAAATACAATACATGTTCATGTTAAAGCAATATAATTGTGACAATATATCTATATTCTCAGAAAATCATGTGCCACAGTTCATATCTCAAGTGATGTATGCAAGTGCGGTTCAACTGGTCATAGAACATGATAGAAATTACACACGTCTGCAACATACCTAAACATGAGGGTCGCTGCCTCATGCCTTACACACCAGGGTCGCTGCCTGATCGTGTAAGTACCCAACATCACATCCATACATTACATCAATAGGCATATCCATATACCTCAGATATATAACAATGCATATATCATCCTCATAAAAGCATACCATGTACATAAACCATCCTCCCATGGAGGTCGGTGGAACAAGCAACAGATCAATCCGAGGACCAGAAGCTTACCTGTCAAGCTAAACTCTCCCTCACAACTCGGTGTCCAAAGGGTCACTAGTAATAACAGTGTCCAACAAGGTCACAGATTTGTTTTCATAATATTCATATTATCAATAAACATATCATAGTTTTTCAGATTTAAAAGGAACATTATTTCTTTTTCGTTTCGCTTACTGCGGGCTCTTTCCTAAGCCACAAACACTAAACTGTCTTTACCATTTTCAAGACTGCAATTTCATATCTTTACCAAAAATCTAAGATTTTACTATGTTAAATCAGACATCCTAATCTTTCCAATGACAAACTTTATGTCTTAATCGGAGTTGTATAACTCTGGTTATGTTTTTCGCAAAGTGATTGCTGCAAACTGAATTTTCAGCAACCAAGTTACGACTTCAAACTAACACTGCGATCAATCCACTTATCCAATGAATAAGAAATTTTACAGAATTGTATTTCTATGTGTTAGCTTCACATAAGTCCAAACCTCACTCAATTTAGAGCTCTGTAGCTCGAGATATCGCAATTTTACTAAATTAGATCGCTTTTGTCACAAATGCACTAGGTAATCGATTATCATACAGGGGTTAATCGATTACCCTTTATGGTGGGTAATCGATTACCACTCTAAGGTAATTGATTACCACCTGTGCAGAATGCGAAAATGCAGATTTTTCTGCATAATTAGAGCTCCAATGGCCTCCCTAGGTTCCCACCTTCGATTTACCTACAAAAAGAAGTTTAAATTACCATATTACACTTAAATTAACAATCTTTTACTTGAATCATCAACGTTTCCCTTCTTTAAAGACTCGAAACAAGCTTTGTTCATGAATTTACAAAGAAAATGGTGATAGATTACCTTAGGGCTTGTGAAAAAAAAAATGAGGGAACTTTGAGGATTTTGAAGATGCTCCAATCCACTGTTCAAATGGTGCACGAAAATCACAAAGAAAGATTAGTTCTTTCTCTTCAAGTTTGGTTCCTTGAAACTCCCAAGTGTGGAAAATAGCTCTCAACCAGGAAGAAAGATGGTGGTTCTCTACCCAATGCCAAAACAGAAGCAAACCCCCCAAGGCAATGTTTTCTTCAACAAAACTTAAACTTCAAAGGGTTGGGGATGTTTCCAAGGTGTGGGAATGGAAAAAGATGAAAGCATGATGAGGTTTAATGAGAAAATGGCAAGCATTCATAGAGACACTAAGGAGAGACACCCATCATTCATGCACACTGAAGGGAGGCAACTAACATGTGTTAGAAACTCTAGGATTTTGTGTCATTAACTATATATAGGTGCACACACTTAAACTAACAATATTAGTTTAATTAGTTTCGCTTTTATTTTAACCCTAAAATTTTAGATCCTTAACCTAGAAATTTTTCTAGAAATTATCATATTTTTACATTAATTTTTTGAGACACTTCACCGATACGCGTTTTATACATAGCCGGTATTAGTTCAGACATCTCTGCTCATTATTCTTACCCCAAACTTGACATCCTTGACCTATATATTTTTCTAGGAATATTTGTATTTTTATTATAATTTTTTGGAATACTTCACCGGTACGCACTTTTCATCAGACAAGCGATTTAAGCGTTATTTGACCTTCTCGATAATTATTCTAATCTTTCTATATTTATCCAAAGTTAATTATGAAATTATTTCCTAAACTCATAATTAAATTATTTAAATTTCTAATTTAATAGTGCGGGTTCTTACATTGCTCATGTGGAGGCTATAACAAGAAGAAAGAATACCAAGAAAGAGATCAGGTAATTCGTTTCTTGAAAAGTATGAATACCAATTCTCTCAAGTTAGATCTCAGATTATTCTCATTAGTCCCCTACCAGATGCTACTCAAACATTTTCCATGAAGGTGCAACAAGAACGACAATTTCAGGGAGAGGTTCATTCCACCAATACAACCAATGCTTAAGCCTTTATTGTCGTTAATGAGTAGAGTTCATTTCAAGGTTCATCCAATAAATATGGTGGACATGGTCAAAAAAATAGCTATGGTGGTCGCGACTTTAGAGGAAGAGGCAGAGCTCCAATCAATAACTATAGAGGACGTGGTCAAAACAATAAAATATGCACGCACTGTGGAAGATCTAATCACACCGTAGATAGTTGTTTTCATGTTCACGGCTTTTCACAAGGATACAATCCTAGGAGAAACTTGACACACAATGTGAACAATGTCATACAAGAAATATCAGATGAGCACTTTGAGAAGGTTGGTAATAATACTTGAGTGTCACTCTCCAATGACCAATATCAACACCTCGTGAGTCTCTCAGAGAAAAGAGCCATAATTTCAACGCCACATGCAGAAAACATAACACTAGTTTAAATGTCAAAATTGGTTTTATTCAGCAATCGGGTATCTCATATGCAAGATGAATACTCGATACATGTGCTACGAACCATGTTACTTATCTTCAATCTCAACTTTCAGACATACAGAAAATTAAACATGTTGTCATTAATTTGCCTAATGGTGCTTCTGTCACTGCACTATGCTCTGGAACAGTTTATATTTCCCAAAGCTTATTTTATTCAATGTTCTTTATGTACCGAACTTTAAAGTCAACATGATTTTTGTTACCAAACTCCTAAATGCCATTCCCTGTAGTGCATTAACTTTTCGTGGTTCATTCTATGTTATCCAGGAATTACATTCTTAGGTAAAGATTGGTATAACTGAGCAAACGGATGGGTTATATGTGATTGCTAGGAAGACTAAAGTAGATACTACAAGTTTGAAGGAGCAACGTAGTGTTACACATACTTGTAATACAAATAATAATGGTTGTTCTGTCACATGGCACCAAAGACTAGGACATATTTCTGAAGGTGTAATGAAGAATATGTCATGTAGATTTCCCTTTCTCCCATGTGTACACGTAAGCCTATGTGAAATCTGCCACTTAACGAAACAAAGACAACTTCCTTTTTCTCTTAGCCAAACAAAGTCTCTTAGAATTTTTCATATCATTCATATAGACATATGGGGACCTTATTCTATCGCATCTGTTGAAGGCCATAAATACTTTCTTACCATTGTTAATGATTTTTCACGATATACATGGATAATTTTGATGAAAACCAAAGCAGAAACTTGAAATCATCTAAGGCATTTTGTTGCATATGTGGAGAATCACTTTCGAACTATTGTTAGAACAATTCGAAGTGATAATGGGGTGGAGTTTTTTATTCAAGACTTTTATCTTCAGAAAGGAATCATACATTAGAGGAGTTGTGTTAAGTGTCCCCAACAGAATGAAAGGGTGGAAAGCAAGCATCAATATAGTCTAGAAACACCATCTTTTATGAAAATATTTTCCCATTTCACAACCAACCTTTCACTGAACCTACAACACAATCAACCATCAAACCACTGAATATGCCTTTAGAGACATATATGTTTGACTTTGATAACTATCTTCCATCACACTCTTCACCAAATATGTCTTCATCACCTCAACAAGTTTCACAACTCCTACAACAACCTTATCACAAGCATCATCAAAACCACAAGCTCTTGTCGTCGATAATTCACCAATATTACCATTTCCTCATCGTTCAACTCGGGTTAGAGCAACTCTAAAGTACTTAGACCAGTATCACTGTGGCTCATCATATCAAACTCTGCCAAGGTATACTTCCTTTAGCTTCCACTTCTTCTAAGTATCCCTTATCTAGTGTCTTAACCTATGATAAATGTTCACCCACATACACCCATTTTTGTCTTTATGTTTCATCTAATATGGAACCAAGCATATACTCTCCCAAGCTATTAAGTCGAAAAATTGGAGCAAAGCAATGCACTCTGAGCTTTGAGCTTTGGAGCTAAATCAAACTTGGAGCCTTGTTGATCTTTTCCATTGGTAAACGGCCCATTGGATGCAAATGGGTGTTCAAGATCAAGCATAACTCAGATGGGTCCATTGAGCAATACAAAGCTCGTCTCGTGGCAAAAAGATTTACTCAAATTGAAGGTGTAAAATTCTTTGATACCTGTAGTCCCGTGGGAAAGCTTTCTTCCATACCATCTTGCTAGCTATTGCAACTTCGAAGGGATGGTTCATTCATCAATTAGATGTTAACACTACTAGAAATTTCAATATTTTCAACGGAAATTTTTCGTTGGTAATTATAAAAATTCCTTTGCAAAACCATTTTTCAACGGAATTTTTGACGGAATGCTGCTGTTGGATAACCCTTCGTCGAAAGGCAACGAAATTTTTTTTCTGTTAATATTTACAACGGAATATTTTTCCGTTGAAAATTTCAACGGAATGTAATCCGTTGCAAGCCTTACTTTTCCGTCAATAAATAAAGTCATGAAATAATATTAAAATAATAAATTCCGTCGAAAGTTTCAACGAAAAATATATCCGTTAGAAAATTCTGTCTCAATTTGCAACATAAATTAAAAAAAATTCCATTGAAAATTTTGACGAAATTAATTCTCGTTGAAAAATTTCGTCGATAATTGCAACAGAAAAAATCTCCGTGAACAAATTCTGTTGTAAAATTCAACGGAATTTATCTACAATTCCGTCTATAATTTCAACGAAAAATTATTCTGTCGAAAAGTTTCGTTTCAATTTCCAACGGATTTAACTATAATTCCGTTGAAAATTTCAATGGGAAAAAATTCCACCCAAAGAAATATGACGCGGACAAAAAGTTCTGTAACAGTTTGCAACAAAATTTATGTATAACTCCGTCGAAAATTTCAACGGAATTTAATTCCGTTGAAAATTCTTAATCATTTACAACAAAATGTACATAGAATTCCGTCGAAAATAATATTTTTAATTTTTTTAAAAACATTAAATTCATATGGATTTTAATTCAACAAACATTAAATTCAGAATGCTAACGTAAATATTGACGTCATTTTGAAAACTGCCTACGTGATTTGGAGTCGATTTTCTCAATCAACGGAATAAGCAACATAAACAACTTGTTTTATTTTTTAAAAATCATTTAAAAAAATACTACAATTACATACAATCTAAATGAAAAAAAAATTCTAAATTTTAATTAAAAGAAAGTTTACCTAAATATGAAAAATGCTTCTAACAATTAAATATTCTCTAAAAATTATTATAATAATATTCAAAGTGTAAAATTAATAATGTATTAACAAGATAACTTAAGTTCAAATGAAGTCTACAGAAAATACATGAAACAGAAGAAAAATGCTAACTAAAGGGTGATGTCTTAACACTTGCGCTATCCACCGAAATATGCACTGTTTGTTTGTCATGATGGATCTGCAATAGAAAAAACAATTATAGGTAAAATAATTTCACACTTCACTCTACTTCAAGACCAATCCAATATCCACATCAAACAGAACAGCAGAGGTAAAAATTCTAAGAAATGCGTGTGAAGAAAGTAAACCAAATCAAATGATCAAGGAAAACACAGAAAACTGACCATAATCATTTTGAACATCATTTAGGAAAAGCGATTTGATTCCTCCCGTCCATCAACAACTTCCCCAATCTACAGGAAATCATAAATTGTTACTAGAAGATAACCTTGTAATATCATTTACATTTGGCACTGCAACTTGGGATTTGATTGAGGAAAAAGAATTATATTGCAACTTGTAATATCTAAAAAGATAACTGAACGGTTATATAAGAAAAAATAGTTTGCATAATAAATGAGAATCCGATCCTACAATGGAAAATGTAAAAAACACACTAACTAATATGTCATATGAAGACGTGTCACTCCACTAGTGTGCTTTTTTCTTCCATGATGAATTTATTTCCAGATCTTTTTTGTCCTTAAGCAAAGATGCAAACAATATAGTCAAACATAGACAAAAAATGGAAAAATTAGCACAAGAGAAAGAGATGATAAATAATACCTGAAGTATCGTAAAAGGCTGGAATTTGCAAGGCATTCTATAAACTGGCCTAACAACCCAAGGGTACCCATGAAGGGTATAAAAACCTGTGTAAAGCCTACAAATACAGTTAATTAATAAAAACATAACAGGTATGTTTTTTCCAAACATGTAGTTAAAAGTGCAACTACGTATGATAATTCCAACCTATATAGTATATGGACAGGTTAGATAAATTATGGAATAAATAAATAATTTTGTAAGTATTTGTAGTATTATTTTTTAATATAAACATAACAGGTATGTTTTTTCCAAACAGCTAGTTAAAAGTTCAAGCCCATATGAAAAATCCAACCTATATAGTATATTGACAAGTTAGATAAATTATCGAAAAAATAAATTTGTAAGTATTTGTAGTATTATTTTTTAATAAAAACATAACAGGAATGTTTTTTCCAGCAATATTAAAAGTTCAAAATTAAAATTAGTATAAGTAAAAAAAATAATACTTTGGCTTAATTTTATTTATAAATTATTCATATATATTTAGAGTTAGACATCAAACATTAAGATCAACATAATAAATATAAAGATCAACATAGGAATTAAGCAACACATACCTGGATAAAAAAGTTCAAATAACACTGAGTTGAGGGTGCAACCAATGACACTATCAGTCAGACACAAATACTGCAAGAAATGTAAAATGCAATCAGGTACAGAATGTATATAAAGTGTGATTGCTCTCTTAGTTGGTCAACCAAAAACAATAATTGCTGAATCCTTAACAAACTTTGACAAAAACTACAACAGAATTACATTTTATATATTTGGGAGTCTTCAAAATTTAATAAGATGAGCTTAGAATTTTAAAAGACTTATGAACAATTAACTAAACATTACAAATAATTTCGCGCATTGATGTTCTCAAAAGATGAAATTGAATAAATTAATTAATATATTAGTCAAAATTTAAATGATGTATAAATAGGTTCCAAAATTAGATGAGTTATATCATTTTATTCAGACTTCATGGAAGTTGAATACAAAGAATAGACTTTAGTTCAAGACACATGATGAGCTTAACACCAATAAAATACAAAAATCTCAACACCTATATTAATTTATTTAGACTTCATGTCAGTTGGATACAGAGAATAGACTATATTGCAGGCCTAGAAAAGGGATATACTGAGTTGGGACTCGATTTGCAGGCCTATTTGATAAAGGGGATTTCGTCCTTTGGAAAGTGATGACTCAAAAAATAACTTTGTTACCTGAAATAGCTTCCTATTTGACACAGAGTAAAATGCATTGACTCTGTTCAGTATAATAACTAAGAAAGAAGGGTAGGCTTCTTGTAGTTCCTTTTCCTATTCATTCACTCTCAAAATCTACACATTTGAGACACTCAATGTCCAACTCTGGGCCTTGTCCCATTGTCTCATTTTTTATTCATTTCACGTGTGGCAAGACAAAGATGACTTATAAGGACAGAGACCCCTAACTTTACTCATCTTTATCTCTCTTTGCCCCCACTTTTCTCTATTTACCCTCTCTTCAAAACATCTCTCTTACCTGGTTCTATTTACCCTCTCTCTCTTCAAAATAAAATAAAATTCCACAACCCTCTATTCAGTTATTCCAAACACACGCACATACGTCTCCAACAACTTTCAGCAAGCTGAATCCAGCACTGTACGGGAATTCATGTGCAAGAAAGGAATAACAAACATAACTAAGTCAACTAAGGAAATAAGAGATTTACCTGGGACCGATTTCGAGCTAAGAAACATGATTTCAAAAGTCTTTGCGAATGACATGGTTGAAATGTGAAAGTAAAAGTGAAATGGTTCCCATGTCTGTGGGGGTGAATGCAAAAATGAAAGTGAATTCTGAAATTGAAAAGTTAACTAGGGTTTGGATTTTTCATTTGAAAAGGCACTCAATATTTTAGCAAAATAATTTAAGATGTTTAAATTTACGCAAAATTATTTGTATCATATTTTCATTAGAATATATTAATATTAAATAATAAGAAATTTAATAAAAAAATTAAATTATTTAATATTTTTATATTAAACATTTCAAATTATTTTTATATTAATTCTAGCAATATATTAGAATTAAATAATTTGACATGTTTAATATAAAAATACTAGAAGTACTATTGATTGAAAGCTATAAATATTTTTTTTACCAAAGATTAATCTTGATTTACCATTCAAATTACTTAAAATTGACAGAAAGTTCTTAGATACAAAAATAATTCCTGTGAAAGCAAGATCTCCATTCTTTCCTTATTTTCACATTATTTTACTTGATTTTTCTTTTGCATATTTTATTGAAATAAATTAAAAAAAAAAAATAGACACGTGGCATTTTTTAGGATCGCCACATTGTATCTTTATTTTAGTCAAATTATATAATTTTGTGACAAGTTTTGACTCTAAAACACTTATGTAATATTTTTATAATTTTGAATATTTTATAAAAATTATTTAACCACCACTACAACTTTATCAGTACAAAAAAAATGTGTGCCACGATGGTTGCCAACGTTTACAAAGATGATGCAGCAATGAAGGTCAGTCTTTCATTTCATTTCCTTCTCCTCTCGATTTGTTCAATTTCTCGTTGTCGATGAATTTAACTTTGTCTTCTTTCTTCCAGCAAGAAGCTCATCATCGACCCCAATGGCGAGTCTCTCATTTCCTTATCCTGTATCTCTGCTTTGTTCAATATCTTATTGTCGATGAAATTAACCCTAAATCTTAAGACATAAATTTTGACTGTTACCACTGAAATTTGAGGTGCCGTCAAAGTCTCTATATTCCCTTTATTTTTTATTTTTTATTTTACCTTATGCTATCATCTCCATTTTC